>NC_056742.1:274321991-274604491 GCF_019279795.1 Protopterus annectens | reverse complement strand
AATATAGCTATAGAAAGGTAAATCTATAGGACAGTATTTTACTGCTTATAAAAAGGCATTAAAGCGAATGAGGTAGGTCCACAGATGAATGGGAGTACATTTTGTGGTCATTGTAAATTTTGTAAATTAATGTCCAAGACTACATCTTTTACGTCTACCAATACTAGTAAAGTTTATGATATAGGTAGTTTAGTGACATGCAGTACACCCTGGGTAGTATATATGGCTATTTGCCAGTGTGGCGCTTTTTATATTGGGCAGACATCCTGCAAGTTAACATCAAGGATAGCAGTCCATATTAGTGATATTAAATGTAAAAGGAACAGAAGCGCCCTGTACAAACATATTATACAGCATTCCCAGGCTCATTTCGTTTTTGTCGGAATTGATAAGGTGGCTGATGACATTGATAGTGAATCACTCAAACATAAAATCCTAACTGGGAAGGAACGTAGATGGATTGTCAATTTAGGGGCATTGTTTAAGCCAGGCTTGAATGAGCATTGGTAACAAAATTGCATGACTATTAGATAGTAGTTTTAGCTACATATCAAGTATGGAGACATATATTTATACACACCTGAATTAGGTTAAAAGGGGCATGTAAATTAATTTGTACATATTAGATATTAATGTTGTTGCAGGCTGTTTGAAGAATCTATTGACTGTGGTATCTAGGTATAAATGTAGTATTTTTGTATATAAAAATAGTGTCTTAGTTTAATGTTTGTATGTATTTCTATGGGTTTGAGTATCAATTCATGGAAACATATTGTTTGTGTATGTATTAAATATGTCTGGCTCCTTTAACTATGAAGGAAGTACGGCAAAATATAAATTGTACGTGGTGCCATCAGATGACACACTGATGACGCTTAGACAAGCGAAACCGGTCTGTGGGGCAGACCAGGAGGCAAGAATAAAGCCTTAAATCTTTCACTCGGTTTTTCTGTTTATTTCATGCCAGTCCGGCATGGAGGCGAGTGCTGAACCTAGTTTGGAGATGTGTATATATTATATATATATATATATATATATATATATATATATATATTTATGTGTGTGTGTGTGTGTGTATGTGTGTTTATTTTATATGTGTATCTCTACATATATTACATATTAATGTTTATATATATATATATATATATATATATATATATATATATATATAGTCTATGTTATATATTCAAAGCTTCAAAATTTCGAACCTTATATGTTCGATAACATATTAGCGAAACTTGAATCTTTGAATATATAATAAAAACGTTAAAAAAAAAAATCACTTACCTTAATGCCGTGAGCAGTGGGGCAAGCCCACCTGCACCCCCCTACTTAAATATACCAACTCCGAGACCGCACTTCAGTGCAGAAAAGGGAAATTTTCCCATTCTGCACATACAGAGACATTGCCTTTCCCTTTGAACTTTTCAAAGTTCGATCATGTGGTGTCGACCATATGACATTCAAACTTTGAAACGTTCGATAATTTAATAGAGACCCTATATATATATATATATATATATATATATATATATATATATATGCATCTCCATACACATATACATTTATATATATTTACAAAACTTGACTAATGTAAAAAAAACATCAGACATATCTACAGCTCAGATGGCTTAGTGGTAAATTGCTGTGGCTGTGGTGTGCAGAGTCCTGGGTTCAAAACCTGCAAAGGCTGATCATTTTGTTGCTGGGAAGAACAAGGGCTGTTAGATACAGAGTGATTAAGGCACTTTTAAGCAGTTGTAAGTGGGTTTGCGTGGTGGTAAGCAATGCTAACTTCCAGTTAGCTATGCTGACAAGACAGCCTTAAAAGTGCTTAATCTGTGTAGGCATTGCTTAGCACTGCACAAGCAGGCTTAGTCCTGCTTACTCCTGCTTATCCCCATGCTAATTTCTTTAAAAGAAAAGAAAAAGGGGTGATAGGAAAGTGGTGAAAAAGGGGGCATGAAGAGGGAAAAACAATATGAAAGATAGCTAGGGATGTGCACAGTGGGTGTAGGGAAGGTCCATAGCTGTCCAAGTCTTCTACAGCAACAGCTGTGCATATATACTGAATTTGGAGGTAAATTTGGACAGTCAAATCCCTGAGAGAGAGAGAGACAACAGTACTGTGTTGTGAAGCCAATTAGACCAGATTACTTGCATCCAGTGGACAAATGTGCGAAATGGACAGTTATGTATGGGGCGACATTTTTTTGGGAACAGATTGCCCTTTATTTTTTTCTAAGGTGAGAGTGGGATGTTGGGGAAGGATAGTAGGTATATTTGGGGAAGAAGTTTGGGTAGTAAGACAGACAAGACAGCATACAGGGGCAGTATATGACACGTGGGGGGTAAACACCTTGGATGGGGAGGGGTATTTGGTAATCGGAAGCACACAAGCCCCCAAATGGACACAGTGGGACTGAGATCCCCGCCCATGGGCAGTCACCACTGCACCTTCACGGCCCCAAAGGTGCCTGTGCTGGGGCTGAGCAGGAGGGGCAGGCTGACCCTTTAAATGCACCATGTGGCCCTCAAGCTGGTGTAGCAGACCTCCCAATTCTTTGTGGAGCTCGCTATGCACCAGACCCCAGACCTGGCTTTGGGTGACAGGATCCTGCCCACACCCTTGGGGGGTGAGCCCCATCCCCTGAGGCGGTTCCTCCTGAAGGTGGTGCAGGACCAGCGGACGAGGAGGTCCCGGGGTGGGTCCCAGACATGCTGGGGCCTGGTGCCACAGCTAGATGAGGTGGGAGAGGTGGATCCACTGGGATAAGCTTTCCCAGATGTGCTATGATGTTGCAGTTTTAGAACATATGTTGGTTAGTAATGATAAACACATTCCAGGATTAGTTATAACAGCATGCATAAGTATTCCCATTAACCCAAAATAACAGATTTGGAACATTTGCATAGCAAATAGAACACATCCATTTATGGAACCACAGTGGGCATTACACCGGCATGCAGACTACATTGATAGCAACATGCCACCATTGATAGTATTTGAACAGGGAACTTTAATTGGAAAACATTTCAGCATTTGTAGAACAATAAAATACATGTCCCAATGGTTTGGTGTAAAACATATCCATTCATTTATGTATTTAGATTATTGGTGAAGATAAGGTTGGGGGGAGAGAGATGTCAATTAACAGTAGATTATTGCAGTGATCACAGCTTTAATGATCATTGCTCTAATCATTACTCTATGGGTATTATTACAACAACCTATGGCCTTGGATTGGGCAGTGGTATGTTTGTACACACTGTATAATTACAGCCTTCTTATAGCTATTTTTTACCTTCTCTTACCTGGAAGACCTGTGGAGGAAATTTCTAACACTACCTGACTGTTTCTACCCATATTCACATAGTCATGGTTATATATGTGCACCTATACTGTGTGTGTGTGTGTGCTACTGCCATACTCTGCCTTGATTTCTATCAGTCACCCTGGTTGTTGGCAACAGGGACTAGTAGCTGTGACAGCATGACACTTTTGAACATTTCTTGGGAAGGCCACTTGGTGTATGTACTTATCTTGCTGTCATTTGCAGCCTTGGGGTTGGACCGTGGGTGTTGGACACAGTATAACTACAACCTTCTTATAGCTACTTTATACCTTCTCCTACCTGGAAGACTTGTGGAGGAAATTTCTGTTAACACTACCTGACTGTTTCTATGCATATTCACATAACCCTATGTGAAATTATGCATACAGCTTACTACCACTCCCAGGATTCGAACTGTGACAGTTTCTGCTAAAAATAGAACAAGTTTGTGTTCTATCAGAATGAGCTATTGAGAAACTGCTGTCTCTTCCTTGAATGTTTTCTGTCTAATTCTCTCTTGGTTGTACAATCTGACCTTGTAATTACGGCATTCTTATACATACATTCCTATACATACCTTTTGACATAGCACAGTGTGGAAAACAGTGGTTAACGCAACATTACTATTCAGATATCAAATCTTGGTGCATGAAACATTTCATATCAGTTAAACCTGTGTCTTACAGAGGTACTAGCTTTGTCAGATGAGACTTGATTGTTTAATGCTTTCAGAGCTATAGTTGCTGTGCCTAACCTGTACACATTTTAATTCATACAACACCAGAGTAAACACAACCAGTCCAGGGTTTTGAATTTTATTGACAGGCAGTTACAGTTTTATTTATATATAACCTATATGAGACTATTACTGTAATATTGTCTGGTTTATTCAGTATAAACCATACCCATTTGTAATACCGCAAGGTGACATTCTACTCCTTTAAATTTATTTATATGAATAATACAAGCTAGATTGTTACTCAGCAGCCTTGCAATGCAGCCTTTGCAACCTTCTTGCATGGGCTTCCTGGTTCACAGCCCACTCAGCTGGAACTGTACAGAAGATAGAGAAACATTTATGCATACCTATCCATCACATACACAGGCTGGACTTTGGGTAAACAGTTATTGATATGAATATTTACACACACCTGGGACATCATTCCTCTGCCATGCTTCTTGGACCCACTGGTCCAAGAGCTCCCTTTTCCTCTGCTTCAAGTTGGCATAGTGGTGCCAGACCTGCTCACCAATCTGAGGGATGCCAGTGGCACTGGTGAGATAATGGGTGAGACTTTCCCAGGCCTCCGCCTTGTATTGGGAGCCCTGGTACTGGTCCTGCAACAGTCTCACATCATGGTTTTTAACAAGGAGTCCTACCATGACCTTGGACTCCTGTATGCCCCAGCGCTGCGCCCGAAAGTGCATACCCTCTCCAACACCAGCCATACTGCCTACAATGGGGAGCTACAGCCAGTTATGAGCTGTATTCCTGCCTGCAAGGTTTAAATATAGTCAATTTCCTACCCTTTGCCATGATCGGATGGTTTTGAATATGCTAAGCTAAGCTAAGTGCTGGACAAACCCGCTTAGCTGGTTTGAGCACTGCTTAGAGGGGTAGATGCTAAGCACTGCTTACCAGAGTGCAAATCTGCTTAGTTACGCTAGTTCTTGCTTAGAATTTACGTATAAGCAATGCTTATTCTGGCTAAGCATAACTGAGCACAAGTTAGTATTGTTCAGCTTTCCTTTTACAGACTTTCACCATTGTGGGGTTGATTCCTCATAAATGGCATATTATGATATGTGTGTTTACCTTCCATTACATCCCCCTATGTGCTTTCATTACAATACATTCTTTTATGGCTATGTTGTATGGGACACGTGTTTATATGGGAGTTTCACATATGTACTACACTGACACCTCACATTTGGACCTGTTACACTACCCTGGTTAACAAACATATATATTATCCACTATCTACTGATAACAAAATATATTTTTGTGCTTTTTTTAACAGATAAAAATGAATGGGGACTCAAACCACAAATGTCTGCTTGCTAAGCAAAAGTTCTAACTACTATGTTGTTTCACTTTACACTGTTTTGGCCATATATTTCTATTTAGCTCATTGGGATGTGTAAACTAGGCTGAGCATAGCTGCACAATATGCACTCCCGCTCAGTTATGCTTAAACTTTATTGCAGACAGAAAAAAATTACATATGTGTTTTATTTTTATTTACTGTGGGGTTTTCACATTGCTTTCTGCACCATTATCAATGTATTGCTCTTACAAACTTAGAAAGTTGATAGACTAACAGGCTTTGATGTAGCATGACTTTTCTGAAGTGTATGGTGTCTTAAATGTCTGTCATTATTTTCCAGTTCACTGTTAATGTTTTTCCACTAGTTTCCCAGATCACCATCATGTTCTGGACTGTGGACCATGAATTTGGGACACAGATCTGCATACATCTCAACTGTACAGAGTTTCACAGAATGTCCAGATGTTTGGCTCATAATTTTGGCCTGTTCCTCTTTTTTCTGGCAAGTCACTGGGATGATCTCAGGATTGAAGTCACTAAATAATGACATAACATATGAGTTTCAGACTTCAAATCCTTCAGAGTGTTAAAATGAACCCTGTTACTCTCTAACAGCTTAGTTTATAAGGGCAATATTTAAAATATGTCCCTATTTGTCCCCCCATTTTGTCAAGTTTTGTCCAGATTTCTGGCACTAAGAGGTTGAGAGGTATGCAGATCTACACATTTCCTGCTTCTGCAGGATGACAAGGTGCCGTATGGTGCTTTAGCAATACTGTGGCACACCCCTGTATTGCTTTCATGTTTGCCAGTTTTATTTCAGTGTCCGCAGATATGGAAATGATTTATTTTACATTTCAGTGTCCACGGACACTGAAATACTAGCATAATCTTAGAGCTATGCTCTAATATTATGCCAGTACAGATTAGAAAGTGCTGTACAGCACTTTCTCAGCACAGGGGGTGTGCTTAGTGTCCGTGCACTGCACAGACATGCCTCCTGCACTCGCACACAGAACCGTGTCCATATGAGAACATGGCAGCGCACCTTCATGAATATGCATGTCACGCTGCCATGCTGCATGGGAACGGTCCCTTCCATGCAAGAATAAGCTATTGCATGAAAGTTTGCTGAATCCAGGGGATTGTCTATACAAAAAGAAAATTTCTACACCTTGCTGATGCTTTGTCAAGAGCACCCAGACAAACAACAGGACAGCATGATAGTGAGAAAGCAGACTTTGAAGTCATAGAAGTCAAAAACTTTCCTCATCACATCTTGATGAACTCAGAAATCACACAGCTTCAGACCCAATTCTCCAGAAGCTGAAACATTTTATCAGTCAAGGATGGCCAGCCTGCCAAACCAGTCTGCCACTTGACATACAGAAGTATTTTCCTTACAAAGATGAGCTCCTGATGGAAGATGGAATCATCATGAAAGGTCCTAAAGTGGTAATTCCTATATAATTCAAACAGGAATATATCAAAGTTATGCATCATGGTCACACAGGTACTGATTCAACCAAAAGAAGAGCAAGAGGCATAGTATTTTAGCCTTCTATGTCAAAAGAAATAGAGAAGGAAACTCTAGCATGTGCCATTTTTAATGGCACTAAATTGCACCAACAAAAAGAACCAGTTCAGCTAAACCAGATTCCTGAACTACCATAGTCGACAGTTTATTTATTTATTTATTTATTTATTTAACATTTGTTTACTAGGATAGTATGACTGAAATGGGTCTATTTACAGCGGAGGCCCGGGGAGAAAAGTTTCACATATATTAACAGAAGTACTAGAATTTAATACATAGTCATAATAACTGATAACACATTGTATCAGCAAAATCCAGCTAATAAGACAGAAATGTAAAACAGACTCAGCAGTTAAACAGACAAAATACATTTTAGCATTGAGAGTCATTACATACATCATGTTAAAATGAAGTAACTATATTAAACCGATAAAATTTGTTGGATGTAAAAAAACTATAGCATTTACAGTAGGCAAGTAGTAAGCCCTTCCAAGTTTCCACAGAACTAAAGCAGTGATTTTAGGTTATGCATGGGCAAAGCCAGGTGCTTATGAGATGGGATTTTAGAGAGTTTATGAAGTGTGAGGTGGTGGGGATGGTGGGGATGGAAGTCAGTGATGGGGTGAGGCTGTTCCAGTTTCTAGCAATGGTGTGGGAGAATAGTGCTTTGCCAGCAGTGTTGTTAGCCCTAGAGATGCATAGAAGTGATTTGCCACTAGAGCAGAGTGTTCAATTTGTTGCATAGTAGGTAAGTCGTTGACTTAGTGATGGGGTTTTGTCCGGATACTTCAGAATGTTATAGGCAGTAACCAGTTGGTGGTAAATTAGTAGTTGAGGAAATTCTAACCATTTTTAAGTCCTTTAGAGCTAGACAGTGATGGGATCTGAAAGTGGCGTTGTTAGCAAATTTGGCAATATTAGTATAGCATGACTCACGTTTGTCAAGATCAAGTTTCTGATATGAGTAAGAATTGGTGCTGCATACATTAGTGTGGACAATAGATGAGTTTGGTCTCGGGTGATCCGTATTTGATCTGAGAGGAAGTTTTTGTGTCTGTATAGTGAACCCAGTTTTTGTGAATCTGTTTGACAGTTGAGAGATATGGGCATCAAAGAGAAGGTTTTTGTCAATCTCAACACCGAGGAGTTTGGTATGGGCAGAAGGAGAAATGATAGTACCATTTTTGGAAGTAATAGAAAAGGAAAGAGGAGATTTTGATTTGTTGGGAGTAAATAAAAGCAATTTAGTTTTATTAGGGTTAAGGATGAGTTGGATATTTGTGATCCAACTTTCCACAGAGCTAAAGGATTCCTGGGTCTGTTGGAGAGTGGAAAGAGATGAGGCTAAGCAGATTAAAGTCAAATCATCTGCATACTGTATGAGTGTGGCATTCTGGGTGGAAGTATGTAGATTGTTAGTGTAGATAGAAATGAGAAGTGGGCCCAGTCCTGAGCCTTGTGGTATGCCTATGAAAGTTGGAAGTAGAGGAGATAGTGCCCCTTGCCATTGGACAGATTGTTGCCTATCACCTAGCTAGTTCTTGAACCGGGCAATAGTAGAAGGGGCAAAGGATAGGGACACTAGTGTATCTAATAGTAGAGAGTGTGAGACCATATTAAACGCTTTGGATAGATCCAAAAATATAGCAAATGTGTAGTTATAGTAATTTCTGTGTTGGTTTACTAGATTGGTAAATGACAGAAGAGCGGTAGTTGTACTGTGGTTTGGCCAGAACCTGTGTTGTGTGGTGGAGAGGAGTTTGTGTGTATTCAGGAAATGCATTACTTGAGAGTGAATACATTTCTCTAGCAGCTTGGAGAGGGGTGATGGAATAGCAATAGGATGGGAATTAGAGAAGTCGTAGGAATTACCACCTTTATGAAGAGGAATAATGTAAGACACTTTCCACAGTTGAGAGATGTAGGATTCTTTTATGGAGAGGTTTATAAGGATGGAAACGGGGTGGGATAAGGATTCTATGGCTAGTTTTAGGAAGTTGGCAGGTAGATTATCAGCTGCAAGGGTGGTAGGTTTTAATTTCAAAAGTATTTTTTTTAATTTTGGAGGTGGGAACAGGTGAGAGAGTAAGGGGGGGGTGTTATCACTTGGCTGGGATATGTGGAGTGTTGTTTTTGGACACTTGGCTGGATAGTGCCATTATGTATTCTGCAAAGTGGTGGTTAAATTGAGAGGCTATGTCCATATTGTTATTGGTGGAGTTGGGAGCTGGAGTAGTAGTTTTGTCTGGTTTAAGCAGGGGGTTGATAGCTTGCCAAAACTTTTGAGGATTTTTTGAGTGTTTTGTTTGGACCATAAGAAATTAGTTCTGTTTATGAAGTTTAGTTTGGATTTTGGCCTGATTCCTAAGCTGTTGGCAGTTTTGTTTGGCTTGGATGGTGTTATCCCTCTTCCAGATTTTCCAGGCCATATCTCTGGACTTTAATAGGGCTTTTGTGTCCCTACTTAGCCATGGTGCATAGTTAGTCTTAACTCTAATTTTCCTGATGGGAGCGACTCTGTTAAGGACATCAGTGAAGGTACTATTAAAGTAGTCAACTGCCTGGTCTAAACCAAGGGAAAGTAGTGGCTCCCAGTTACATTGTTTTAGAATAGTGTTTAGATCCCGGGATTTAGGTTGCGGTCATTTCAGATTTATCTATAAGTTATGGGCTTGGATATGTTTGTATGTTTGCGTAGTAGGAATGTAGGGAGGTGGTCACTAAGACTATCTGGTAGACAGCCTGTCTGGTAGTTTTGCTTAGGACTGTTTTTGAATGGAATGGTCAGCATTACTTAGTGTTAGTAGACTATTCAAATTGGAGTTTAAAGTGCAAAATGTTTGTTGGAGAAATCCAAGAGAGATGGTACCAATGTTTTTCCTAACCTACTTAATCTCAGAAACATTCCTTGAGATAACTTACTTGGTTCACCTGCTCAGAGATTGATGTCCAGACAGACTAGAACAACTCTTCTGATCAGTAAACAATTATTGATTCCAAATGCAAAAAACAATAGAGTGGTCAAGACTCAACTTTTGAAAAAAAAAACAGTCGCAAAAGTTGTACTGCTATAAATCCAGCAAACCTCTCAGACCATGAGGACGAGGAGAGATCTTGAGAATGCAAACATCTAAAGGATGTGATCGAATGAGAATTGTCAAATATATTTGTGAAGAACTGAGATATTACATAACAAACTGATGGAATGGATTTCAGAAGTAACTGAAGACACACATTGCTAGTCTGCGAACCAGTGATGCAGCAGATTGCCTGTGCCAGAGTCTCTGTTTCTCAGAGCGACTCTACACTTGTTCAAATTCCAGTGGACAATGTACTTACTTCAAGTAATCCTGATGTCATCCCCAAAGTTCTAATTGTAAAAGACTCCCCAGAGACTGTCCCTTTTGCTAAATCTAGTCAAAAGTTTTTATGTGGCCATATCAGGTAGAATTTCCAGACCCATTTTGAAATACACAGCAACTTGGACTTGAATTCAGTTGTTATTAAATGTTGATGTGATGTCTAGCTTGTAAAATACTTTGTTCTCCTATTGCATGTCAAACAAATCAAGGAGGGATGATATAGATCATTGTATTGTACCTAGTCAGCTACTGTAGCTGGATAGGATGTGCATATAAGTTACTGAGCATGTGCAAGATCAATGCCATTTTGTATAGTCAGCCAGAGTGAATGCAGGCATGAATGGAGATGCACATGCAAGTGTGTTTGAATTAATGAGTCAGTAATTAGCTTAAATATTTGTTCCAGCTACAGCTCCTGATGTGTTTATGTACAATAAACAACTTGAACCCATCACAGTGCTTCAGCTTCTCATTTGAATGCACAAGTTGAGCGACACATACCTCCTTCAGGACGGGGAATAAATCTTGGTATGCACTAATTTTTATAAATCATTTGATGAGCATGTAGCAACCTTCTTGTTTTCCTGTCCAGCCTATCCAGCATCTTTTGGGACTAGTCAGTCACTTCAAAACTTTAAGTTAGGACATGAAGAGCAAATTGGTTTATAGCTTGGACTTTGTTCCTAGATGTCAATGCTGCTTTCAGTATTAATTTAAGTCTTCTAAAATATTTCTTACTAAGATTTATTTGCATTTGTTCATGTTTTATTGTTGATCCTTCATCAATTCCCAAATGCTTACAGAAATACATATGACAATATAAAGAGAATTTTGTCCCTTATTATTTTATAAACAAAACAAAAAATAAAATGAATGTCATTTGCCTAGATATTAACAGTGCATTCAATTCTGTGAAGTGGGAAAACCTTTGACTTGCACTGGTGGAGCATGGCTTTTTGAAAAATTGTACCTCACTAATAAGGTCTCTTTATGATAAATCTTCAGCATGCATAAAAATAGAATCCTGTTTGTCGGAGCCTATTAGCATTACAAAAGGTACAAAACAGGGTTGTCCACTTTCCCCTTTGTTATTTACATTAGTAATAGAACCATTAGCAAATTTCATACGTGCAAACCCAAACATTTAAGGAATTCAACTAGATACTGACCTTGAGTTAAAGATTCAACTATTTGCAGATGACATTTTATTGACTTTAAAAGAAGATAATAACACATTAAAAGAACTATAGAAAGCAACAAAACAGTTTAAAAAGCCAAAAGTAACCACAGTATAAAATATAACTAAAAAAAGTCCAAAACATACACTGTGAAGCAGTAGGAAACACTTTCAGTCAGCCAAACTCTTCTGTCCAAGCTGTTGTTATTCTTCCAACATACAAAGACACAGATTGAGCACTTTCATCCTCTAAACTAGGGACTTCATCAAAATCTCAACAAAACGGTTTAAGAAGATTTCTGGACTATCATTTAATGAAAATAAAACCAATATGTTACTAATAAATATGGACAAAGAAGTATTAAATAAAACTATTAATATCTATCTAAAATGATACAACCAAATACTTAGGAGTTAAAATTACATATGACATAGATACAACAATACAACTAAACTATAAAAAGATTTTAGATAATATCAAAGAATTCATACAAAAATGGAATAAGTTTTTTTACCATGGAGGAAAGACTGTATATAATTAAAATGATTATATTCCTAAAAATTCTGTATTTTATGCAAGCTTTCTCACTACCTCCACCTAAATCATATTTAAAACAATTTGAGGGATTAATAACAAAATTCTTGTGGTACCCTAAAAACCTAGAGTTGCCCTATGATATAATTTTGACAAATGGGAAGAAGGTGGAATAGGCTTACCAGATTTGGAAGGATATATACAATCGCCAGCTTTAAAAACAGTTTCTGTATGGTTAAACAAAGAATATACTTTCAAATGGAAACTAGTACATGAAAAATCTGGTTAAAAGCCACTCGTGATACAATAAATAAACGTATGGAAATAGTACCAAATAGCTTACTTTGGTTATTGAAGGAATATATGACAACAGGGAAACATAAAAATATAAATACTAAATACATTGTCAATACCCTAAACACTTTTATGCATTTTGTAAACAAAAATCCGGATATAAAAGCATGGTCTTTTTTTCATATTCCCAATTGCATATACACAAAATAAAACTCGGGATTCAGTAGCAGTTAAAACACTTAGTAAGAAAGGTCTAATTTACTGGCATCCATTGAAAAACACTAATAAGGTACTAATGATAGAGCAGATTATAAGTGAGTTCCACCTTGAAAATAATATGTGGTTAACACTGTAGGGATTAAGACAAACGGTTTTAAACCAACAGGCAATAATGCAGAAGTCTGTTAGGGAAAAGGTTCTTAAGTTCATAGAGCAGTTAATAACACTGATGGAATTTCCCACAAATAGGAAAGGAATTTTATCAATATTGTGCAAATTAAAGAAACAAGAGTTCATAATAAACAAAATATTATGGAAATACTATGAAACAGTCAATGGTAAAATACCAGATGATAAAGATAAAAAAACTAATTCTTACATCTCCAAAACTAACATCTTTATCACTATACTGGCAACTTTTCACATGGCAATTTACACATATAACATACTTAACACCACACAAATTAGAACTAATATGTAATAAAAGAAAATAGATGTAGGACATGTAAATCACAATCACTAGCCAATTGGAAACACATGTTCTATGAATGCCATTTACTTAAACAATATTGGGAAAGTATTAACTATTTGTTACAGTACTTTTCACTGATAATTTTCAGCTTACAAAATCTCTAGTTTTGTTGAATACACCTGTACCTTCTTGTGTTCTAAGGCAAAAATATGTAATTTTGTGGACTCTCCTTGCTATTGCAAGGACAAATATTGCACAGAGCTGGAAAGCTGTAACTCCTCCCAGTTTTAAACATTTCAAGAACATGGTGTTATCAGTTTTGCAGCTGGAATTGAAAACAATCAAGGGAAGAACAGAACGACCACTTCCTTAAGCACTGCTTGACAAAATGTAAATCAAGTGCTGGAAACAAGACTGTAATAAATGATAATCTAATTCAAAGACACATTCAAGAAAACAAAGTTTTTTTTCAAATATAGACATCCTATGTAAATAGCTGGTTTTGTAATGTTTGTTTTTGGAATTGTTTCTTCACTTTAAGCTTTGAATATGTAATTATTTCTTTGATATACATACTGTATATATGTTTATGTTTGTGAAAATCAATAAAAATGTATTCAGTAAAAAAAAAAAATTCCCAAATATTTATACACTCCCTGTTGCTCAAGTTCTTTTATATCACATTCCTGTCCCAGGCTGATGTTTTCTTGGTGCTGCAGCTTTACTACTTTAAAGGTTGCTTTTGCACATTTATCAAGACCAAATGACATTCTTATATCATCTGAAAAAGTTTGAGCACTTGCAGTTGTGCTTTCAGTTCCTCATCTGATGAACTGTAAATTTTTAAATCATCTACGAAAAGAAGATGAGAAATCTTTACACTTTTTTTGCTTTCTGGGAGCAAAATTATAGCCATGATCTAATCTGTTAAGTAAAGAACTTAATGGGGTAAGGGCAAGACAAAAGAGCAGCAGTGACAGACAGTCACCCTTGAACATCCCCCTTTGAATTTTTAATACTGGAATAAAAATGTGTCCTTTATCATGGCTTAACTGCAAAGTGGCTTGTCACAGTTTCATGGTCTCTGTAATGTAATCAATCAGTGTAGGGTATATTTTATACAATTTTAAGCACTCTTTTATCCATGAATGTGTGTTACTGTCAAATGCTTTTTTATATAGCCTACCCATGCCATACTTAGATTCTTCTCCTTTTTGTTGTCCATTACGACTTTAACAACAAATGATCCTTTGTTCCATATTACTTTATTTTACCTTTTTGTTCTATTGCCATAATTGAGCTTTTTTCTAAATGACTATAAACTCTATAGGCATCAATTCTATTGTATAGTTTATACGTCATTGGAAGGCAACTTATTGGCCTATAGATTTTAGGATAGCTTGCAGATTTGATCTTAAGTAGGAGTACGGTTTTTCCTGTTGTTAACCAGGTTGGTGCCTGTTTGGGGTGTGCATATAAATAGTTCTTACTCATGTTAATCGTCATGTAAAGATGCTAATACTTTTAACCAGAAGTTAGGTACTGCATCTGGGTCTCTCTGGTCTTTATTTCATCCCATGTCATACCCTGTACATTTGAACTTCTTATGCCCTCTTTTACTTCTATCCATTTAGCATTTTTCTTATGTTCCACAGGCTCTTCATAAATATTTCTCCAAAATATATCTATTTCTTCTTTTTTGGTGGTTTCAATTCCTTATGTCTTGTTTTCCAGTTTTCTATAAAGCTTTTTTGTGTCATCAGTAAATTGCTTATTTTGTACTTTTCCTTTATATTTATCTGCATATTTTCTAAGTTTTTCTGCCTGTGCTGATATTTTTAGTTTATTATTTGTGATAGTGCACAATAGATCTTGATCTGTTCTGATACTGTGCATTGTTTTCTCACATCCGTCTTTCTAAGTAGTTTTGTTGATCTGTTCCCTCTTCTATACTCTTCTGACAGTGACACTTCTTGTCTTAATTACTTTATAGTTTTCTCTATTCGATACTTCCATGATGCCATTTAATTTCTCCTCTTCCTTTGCCTTACTACCCTGTGTTTTTGTAATAAGGCTTTATCTGTTATTAATTTAGTTGAACAGTAGTATATCCTATTTACTTCTGTTATATTACATAAATCTCTATGAACAGTCCTAATTAATGTGTTCATTTGTTTTATCAAACTTCTAATTTTTGGGTTTCATTGTCTTTCTGTAGTCTATTTCTTTCATTGATTGTAATATGCCTGTCCATTTCTATTAAATCAAGCAACTCTTCTTAAATCATTTTCTTCTAAACTGAGAGCACATTCTGTGCTCTCCATTTCCTTAGGCATTCTGTAGAAAGTTCCAAAGCATCTTTCTGGGCCACATTCTCTTTAGTTTCATCCTGTGTCATCCTTTCCTCTTTTATATGGGAACTCACTGGCCTGTCACTCAACAGCATTGACTGTGTCAGAGTTGCCACAATTTCCTGTTCCTTCCCTCGCTGTGCAACTCCAACTGAACATTTGTGCTAGTTTCCTACGGAATTCTCCAAAGTATCTTTATATGGCAACTGATCAGATGTTTTCCACTCCAATGGTTTCTGCTTAATTTGGAGATCTGTTGCTGTATCCTGCTTTGATGTTATCTGAGTTAGATTTTCTAAACTAAATCATTCACTTTGCAGGTAATCCATAACTTCACTTTCTATTTCTTTAACTTCTCTATTATTAATCCTCTTTTCTACTTCTCCTCTTTGTTTTCTTATTTTTTGTATTGTAAAATTTTCCATGTCCAGACACTTTTGCCTGTATTTATCTTCAAATGTCTTTGATGCTGCTGTTTTTGTATTGATTAGCTTTACCTTCCCCTTTGCATAAATATCTCACCATATTAAATCCAGTTTTCTTTCCCATATCCATATTTCTTCTTCAGATGTCTCCTGCTCCTCCTGTTTCTCCTTGCTTTTGGGACTCATTGTTCCAACATGCTGTGATGTAATCTGCATTAGACTTTCTGCACTAAATCATTCACTTTACACATACAGTGAATATAAAAAGTTTATACACCCCTGTTAAAATGCCAGGCTTTTGTGATATAAAAAAATGAGACCACAAAAAATAATTTCAAAACTTTTCCCACCCTTAATGTGACCTGTACAATTCAATTGAAAAACAAACAAATCTGTTAGGGGAAAAAATATAAAAAATAAAAACGTGCAATACCCTGGTTGCATAAGTGTGCACACCCTTAAACTAATACTTTGTTGTGTGTGCACACCCTTAAACTAATACTTTGTTGAAGCACCTTTTGATTTAATTACAGCATTTAGTCTTCTTGGGTAGGAGTCTATCAGCATAGTACATCTTGACTTGGTAATATTTGCCCACTCTTCCTTGCAAAAGTGCTCCAAATCTGTCAGATTGTGAGGGCATCTCTTGTGCACAGCCCTCTTCAGGTCACCCCACAGATTTTCTATTGGATTTAGGTCTGGGCCATTCCAAAACTTTAATTTTTTTCTTGTGTATCCATTCTTTTGTTGATTTGGATGTATGTTTGGGGTCATTGTAATGGTGAAAGGTAAAATTCCTCTTCATCTTCAGCTTTCTAGCAGACGCCTGAAGGTTTTGGGCCAAAAGTAACTGGTATTTGGAACTGTTCATAATTCCCTCCACCCTGACTAAAACCCCAGTTCCAGCTGAAGAAAAGCAACCCCAAAGCATGATATTGCCACCACCATGCTTCACTGTGGGGATGGTGTTCTTCTGATGATGCGCAGTGTTATTTTTGTGCCAAATATACCATTTGGAGTTGTGGCCAAAATGTTCAACCTTGGTCTTATCAGACCATAACACATTTTCTCACATGCTTTTGGAAGACTTGATGTATTGTTTTGCAAATTTTAGCTGAGCCTGGATGTTCTTCTGTGTAAGAAAAGGCTTCCATCTTGGAACCTTACCCCATAGCCCAGACATATGGAGAATACAGGAGATTGTTGTCACATGTAGTACACAACCAGTACTTGCTAGAAATTCCTGCAGCTCCTTCAGTGTTGCTATAGGCCCCTTGGCAGCCTCACTGGCCAGTTTTTGTCTTGTATTTGCATCAATTTTGGAGACATCCAGTTCTTTGCAACGTCACTGTTGTCCCATATTTTATCCACTTTTTGATGACTGTCTTCACTGTGTTACATGGTATATCCAATGCTGTGGAAATTTTTTTGTACCCTTCTCCTGACTGATACCTTTCAACAATGAGATCCCTTTGATGCTTTCTAAGCACTCTACAAACCATGACTTTTGCTGTAGCAGGCAACTGAGTAAATATTAGGAAAATCCTACTAAGACAGCTGAACATTATTTGGGGTTAATCAGAGTCTCTTTAATTGATGGCAGGTGTGTACCCAAGAAGACTGAATGCTGTAATTAAATCAAAAGGTGCTTCAACAAAGTATTAGTTTAAGGATGTGCACACACAACAAAGTATTAGTTTAAGGGTGTGCACTCTTATGCAACCAGCGTATTGTACATTTTTTATTTTTATAATTTTTTCCCCGGACAGATTTGTTTGTTTTTCAATTGAATTGTGCAGGTTACAGGTCACATTAAAGGTGGGAAATGTTTTGAAATTATTTATTGTGGTCTCATTTTTTTATATCATAAAAACCTGGCATTTTAACAGGGGTGTGTAAACTTTTTATATCCACTGTATTCCATTACGTCATCTTCTATTTTTTAACTTCTACTTTACTAAGCTACACGTTCCCTTTTTGTGATCTTATTTTTTTATTGTGAAATTTTCCATTTCTTGATCCCTTTGAGGCTGCTTTTTTGTGTTGATTATTTTAGCTTTTTCCTTTGCATAAATATTGCACCATATCAGATGTGTCTTTCTTTCCTAGGTCCATATTTCTTTTTTATACCTTTCAAAAGTCTCTAGATTTTGTTCTTTATATTTTCATACTTCCTCAGTTGCTTCTTTCTCCAAATGGCCCAAGGCTTCTTGGTCTATGTAATGTTTTTTCATAAATCTGTTGCATTAATGAATATACATTTTTTTTAAATTTTTTTTTTATTTAACATTTGTTGACCGGCAAAGTCCGACTAGGTTCCACAGAGCCTATTTTCAGTGGAGGCCCGAGGAGAAATGCTCCAGATGCATGTCTTTGGAATGTGGGAGGAAACCGGAGTACCCAGAGGAAATCCACACGAACACAGGGAGAACATGCAAACTCCACACAGAAGGCACCCCAGCCGAGAATCGAACCAGAGAACGTCTTGCTGTGAGGCGACAACGTTAACCGCTGCACCACTGCGCCACCACATTTTTATTTGAAGCTTATGACAATTTTGCCTTTGGAAGTATTTTTCTTTCCTGTAATTTCTCTCTCAATCTTTTTGTATATCTTCTGTCTGGAAATTCTGGGCTTCTTGCATAATAGTAACACTATAATTTCTTTCTTATCCTCAATAGTCCACTCTATCATCTTTATGGCTCTTTTTTGGCCTATCAGTTTTTGTGATTTTTGTGGACTGCAACTTCCTTCTACAACAGGGGGCCATCCTCCCCCTGGGCCTTGGCCAGCCCCAATGTAGGAATGTTTCTGTCTTTTGAAGATTCTACACTGTCATTTTTTTCCAGTCCTGGCACCAGTGCACCTACCAGGATAGGATTAGGAACTTTTTTTTTTTATCCTGGCTCTTATGCACCCAGCTATCTTTTTTTTTAACCTACTTCTGTCTGTGTTGTATGCTATATAAAATACAGTCTATATATTGGTGTCATCTTGGTTAGATTTTGTGAAAAACAGGGTTCACCTTGTAAAGGTATTTACCAGGACTTGAGGATGAATTCAATTTCACCATTATTACTCTCCTTTGCTTGCTGACTTATCTTTCCATTCAGACCCCATTAATATTCTGTATGACTGTTATTCTCCTTAAGGCTCTCTGTACAAAATCTCATTATTTCCTTAATTACTCACATCCTTCATTGTAATCCCTTTCCACTTTGAATTGTAGATTTCTGCTTATGTTATGTATAAGAGCTTTAACTGTTTAGCTCTAAAATATCCATTCAAATCTGTTAATCCTACATCTCTTCGTTCTATTGGGAGGATCAGCTTATCCCACTTGGCTCTTTCCCTCTTCCCCTCCCAGATAAAATTCTTAAACTTTTTATTACTTATTATCCACAACTTCTCTGGTTGATAAAATATGCCTGACCTAGATATAAAACTAAAGAGACTAAAAACATTTTTACTGCTATCCATATCCATATGCAAGAGCTTCCAGTTTCTTATTTTTTATATAATCTTTTTTTAGTCTCTTCTCACATATTCTTAGCTGTCATAACAGAATCTGTTTTAATCCATACTCCTAAATACGTTATTTTAATTTGTATCCATAAATATGGGTATTGCTGAACCAATTCATGTGTGGGTACATCGTTTATAGTGCTAGCCTTTATTTTATCTTCATTAATTTTATATTCTCCCCCAAAATGGAACTGTCTCAGAATATTCCACAACACTGAGATGTCTTTTTCTTGTTCCATCAGGTACAAAATAATAGCATCTGCAAATAAAACTACCTTTTCTTGAACATGATACCAATTATATCCATGAATTTCTGAATCCCTTATTTTTTTGCTGGCGGTTCTAAGTATAACAGAAATAACAAAAGGAAAAGTGGATACCCATGCCTGGTTCCTCTGTTTAGACACAACTTATCAGAGAGGAACTCTCACACTTTGATTTTTTTGCCTCTGATCCCTCATATAGCCATCTAATTAACTGTATTATTCTGTCGGGAAATGTAGATGCTTCCATTGCCCTATTTATAAAACCCAGCTTACTCTGCTGAATTACTTCTCTGCATCAAGACCCAACAATGACAGTGGTATTTTCTTTTATTCTGCTCTCCTATGGATCATCATTGTTATGTTAATGTCAAATGTCAGCATCCCCTCCAGAAAACCACGCTGGTTCATATATATGACTTTTGGCATGACCTTTGCCATTCTTTTAGCCATTATAGACATAAACACTTTATAATCATGGTTTAAAATTGCAGTGCACCTATATGAATTTGGATCAGGTGGGTCTTTACTGTCTTTAGGTATTACAACCACAACAGCTTTTTTTTTTCGGCACGTTGATGCCTACCCTCCTTTTCAAATACTGTTAAACAAAGCCTTCCAGATCTTTATCACTTTCTTCCTTCTAGCTTCCAAACTTCCATTGTAATATCATCTATTCCTGAAGACATTCCTGTAGATTGTTATACATCACCATTTTATATCATCTCCTCCAATCTTAACTGTTAATTGTTGAGCCTCATCTACCTCTATCATTGGCATACTTAAATCTTCGATAAATATTTCCATTTGGGCTTTTTCTCAATTCCCCAGTTCTCAAATTCTGAAATATCTTTAATACCTCTGTAGGATCTCTGATTGTTTTTCTTTGTTGTAGGCTCCCTAGGTCTAGCAACAACCCTTTCTTCTTTTTGTTACCTAAGTTATTCTGCCAAAAGTTTTTGCACTTTAGAGTTATTATCAGAAAAGCGGTTGCTAAACAGCAATCTTTCAAGAATCTTGTATATTATCCAGGTACTCCTTTTTCTCTCTCTAGAACTCTGCAAATGCAATTGTGCCTCTTCTTGTTCTGTGAGATTCCCCTTATTTTATAAAATCTTAACCATTGTCAGCTGCACTAAATAATTCTTATTACTTCTTAACCAGATCAGTTTTTATTTTATTTCTACCTTAGTTTTAATCTCCACTTTCATTTTATTCCACTCAAGATCTATAACTTCTAGAGTACTTTATATCTTCCCTAATAACTCCAGGATCATTTTCATTACCCATTACTTAAATTCTTCTCTTTTTAATAGGTAGGCGCGGAAGTACCAGTGTCTCATCTTTACTTCATTACACTGCATTTTTATCTTACTAATTATTGGCACGTGGTCTGAAACAGTTATGTGTCACAGTTCTGAATTAAATGCACACTTTCCTGTGAAATAAAATTTCCATCTAGTCTAGCCCATTTGCTGTAATTTGGGGAGTAATATGGAAATTCTTTTTGAGTTTCTTCTAATGAATTCTTATCTTACATACAACATAGTTTCATAAATTTATTCAGAAATTTACCCTCTTTTGTTATATTTTCCATTCTTGGCCCTCCTCAGACACATCCTCATTGTTGCAAATCAAGTTCCAGTCCCCACATATAAATAATATTATCTGCTAAAAGCTGATTACTTCTCCCAATTCTGTAAGCTCCATAATAGCAGTTTTAGGTGGAATAAGTACATTCTAGTGTAATCCTTATCCCTTGCCAGTAGCCCCTTACTACCACCAAGCTCCCATTAGTATCTTTTTTCCTTCTTCTATCACTACTGGAGCTCTTCTAGCAATTAATATAAGTACCCCTCTTTCCCTTTGTCCCTGGTATTCTGCAGAATATCCATTCTGAATTCCTTTATCAAATTCACATGCTCAGTTCTTTCCAAATCTGTCTCCTTTAGCATTGCTATTTGTACTGTGCATTACTTAATATAATTAACTATTCTTTCCTTTTTGTCTATACCCATGAGACCATTCACATTCCAAGATAATATGGAAAGTGTCACCATTATGGTAAGAAGTCATTATTCATAGGATCATAGGAGGTTACTATGCTAAAGGCCCTGGGGCTCTTACAAGCCTAGCTAATAGTTTATCCCCCAAAAAGAAATCTCATTGAGGGACACAGGTGGAACCCCTGAGACAAATTTGTGGTTTCCCATCCACTCATGAAAGTTGCATTTGTAGAGAGTCAGCAACATACTCTGTTTGAAATGTATGGGAAGTCTATTCTAGAGATGGGGCAGCCTCTGGGAAACAAACCTGTCAATCCATCAGGTTTTGTTAATGTTGCATATTAGATTTATGCCTTTTGAGTGGGTAATGTGCAAGGAGTTAGACTTACAGATATGGAGCATCTCAAGTAGGGCAGGGTCCAAGATTGCCTTATAGGCGAGACACAGATCACCTCTGAGCAATCTGTATAATACTGAGTAGAGTGATAGTGATTTGAGCCTATCCACATAGGACAGGTGTTGGTGGCCATGGATTCTCTTTGTGAGGTATTTCTATGGTCTTTTCAGCTGGTGCATGTGTTTGTAGAGGTACATACCAAATGGAGCATTGTACTCAATTATTGACCAAATGAGGGAGGAGTACAGAGAGGTAATAACCTAATTTTTTCTGGATGCAATCCCTTTACTTATGAGATGAACTAAGTAAAAGACTTTTCTGACCACTGCCTCTACATGATGATCAAATGTGAGGTTGTTGTCAACCTGGGTACCGAGGTCTTTCACCACAGATTGTATGTTTAGGGGGTTGCCGTTGATGTGGTAATTAGTAGGAGCTGTGTTTTTGCTGAATGGTATGATAATACTTTTTTTTGCATTTAACTTAAGGCCATGACTTTGGCACTAGTAATTTTTGCTGTGAGATCCTCTTGCAGTATGTTAACATCATTTGGAGAGTGAATAACAGTACCCAACTTACAGTTGTCCACAAACTTGGTCAGCCATGGGCATTTTGTCTTTGCCTGGACCTCTGAAAAGTAGATACCAAACAGTAGGGGTCTCTGGACTGATCCCTGGGGAACACCATTAGTGACAGGTCTGCTGTCAGAGGTGTAGATACCTATTTTGACCTTGTGGGTTCTATCTGTGAGCCAGTTGGCAACCCACCTGATGAGATAGGGATTCATGCAAAGTTATGTTAGCTTTGCATGAGATAGGGATTCATGCAAAGTTATGTTAGCTTTTTGATGATGCCCGAGTGGAGGATTGTGTCAAAAGCTTTGGCCAAGTCAAGGTAAGGTGTATGTACCGACTTTCCCTCATCCAGGGCCTTGGTGACAGTCTCAACAAAAAGTCAACCAGGTTCAACTGGCAAGATCTGTCCTTGACGAATCTGAACTGGGTGCAGTCAAGTGCTTGGAGATTGCCTATGTCCTTGTTTATGAGGTCCATAATAGTATGCTCCATGGCTTTACAGTTCAGACTTGTCAAGCTAATGAGGTTATAGTTTTCAGGGTCAGTAGTGGCACCACCTTTGTGAAAGAGGATGACAATGGCAGTTTTCCACTCTGCTGGACTGAAGCCTGTACTTAGGCTGTGGTTGAATAAGGTGCTCAATGATGAAGCTAATTCTTGCTGGAGATGGTGCAGAATACAGCCTGGGATACTATCAGGTCCCATGGAAGCTGTGTTCTTTGTGTCGGATAAGACCTTTAATACTTGATCTACATAGATGTGAAGTGCGAGACAAGTATCAGGGATGTCAAATGGGCCTTTTGGGGGGCAGGGGGATGAAGTTTGTACTGAATCTATCTGTTAGCAGGTTGGGTAAGTCAACAGGATCAGTGTAAGTGGTACTGTTAAGAATTAATTTGGAACAAACCTGGGCTTTGCCATGGAGGTTCTTGATGTAACTGAAGAAGGCTTTGTGGTTTCCCTGTGTTTTGGAGGCTAGTTTTGATTCATAATTGACTTTGGAGGTTTTCAACAGTGATCTAATTTGCTTGTTGAGGCTAAGGAGGGAGTTTTTCCAATTGGGAATTTGTACCTTTTTACTCTTGGACAACAGTTTCTTCCTTTGTTGTAAAGCCTGTTGATAAAGGATGTCCACCAGATAGGTTTGTGTTTCCTTGAGGAGCAGGTTTTAGTTCTGTTTGGTATGGCTGAGTCCATGCAGTTGTGCAGGTGCTTATATACTGCATTGTTGTACTGTTCAGCATAGTTGTGTACATCCTCTGAGGGGGGCGGTGGTGTGAAGCTACTGATACCCTCTCTTGGGAGGTTGTATTCAGCTTTTGAGTTTTTTAACCTGGTTATGGCTGGGGGGAGTTGGGCAGGATCGAAACTCTGAACGAGACAGACAAATTGTCTTATCTCACCAGGGAAGACATTACTATGTTGGTGGTGCAGCAGCTGCCCATGTTCGTGAGAACCAAGTTCAGAATGTTATCTCCCCTTGTGAGGAATGAGGCAAGCTGGTCTAGTGCATTAGAACTGATGAAGTCAAGAAATTGTTGGGTGAGCACATTAGTGCAGGAATAGTTTACCCAGTCTGTGGTGGGGTAGTTGAAGTCACCAAGGATCAGGGTGAAAGGGGGTACTTTGATGAAGTTGTGTGTCCAGGTAGGAGTGGGTGTCCTGAGTCATGGAGGGGGATCTATAGCTGGCTAAAACTTGGATGGGTGTCTTGCTAACTGTCAGTTTTACATGGAGTAGTTCTAGTGCATCACATATTCCCATCTATTATATATGGCAATTTTTTTAAATGTCTATTTCAAGCTTTTGTAATACACGCACCCATTAATGTTTGGCAGATTAATCCTTTATACAGTTTTTTTCTTATCATTAAAATTGGAATTGATGTTATATTTTACAAGACATTTTGTTTTAATAAGAAACCATCAAAACAAAAAAACAAACATGCCCTCAGAACACCCCCATAACCTTTTAATACAAGCACCCATAACTTATGTACATCTTCATATAATGAAGTTTAACCATCCTAATAGAATATTTGTGCCAGATATACAGCTGTTAACACAGGTCCTAATTAACATGAAAATGAGGTTATGTATGCTAAGATGCATGTTATTGCCTGTGCTTTTACTTACACTAATTGTTGTCTGTTCTTTTTTTATCTTTATCCTCACCAGTGTGAAAACAACTTGCATATTTTCAGAAATCATTAACTTTTAGCCTTGAAGAAACTAGTATTCTATATTTTATTGCCCTATTAGCTTGTCTCCATGGAAATGTAAGAGAAAAGGAAAATGTAGTCTTCTGCTGCAGACTAGTAGACAATCTGAAATATTTATTGCGAAAGGAAAACTTTTGATTATATTTAGTGCTCTCATATGTACTTGTTTCCACTTAAAATTTGTTATTAGACTAAACCAAGGGTCTTAATCAATTCACCTATGTAAAAGTAAGAGAGAATGTGTCACCTCAACATATGTTATGATCTGTGTGCTTTTATACACCATTTCTCCACCTCAACAACCTTACTTTAGTCACTGTATCACATACAAGAGCAACTAAAAATACTTTACTATAAAATATGTTCATTATAATGCAAAAAGTTAAATACTGTTAAGAACAGAAATTGTTTTACTTACAGTTACATTTTCCTTCTTCTTCCCCTCTCCCAGAGCCTTCCACATATTAATGACATGAAGCAAATGCTTTTCAGTTCTGCGCAAGTTTTACAAAGTCAACAAAGGTACACTCTTTCCACTTATTCTTATACAGCTGCATTTCACAAACATGACTGATGCTTTTGATGCTTTGCAGTCTCAGATTAATTCTTTCATTTTCATATTGCTGGTCTTCTTCCTGTTCATCTCCACATTCCAACTCCAAATTCTGGTTCAGTTCCAAAGTACTTCTGATTCTGCTGGTCAACTTCTGTGCTTTTCTTTGTTTCTCAAGCACTTTCCTTTGAAACAGTGGAAAAGGTTTCACTGGCAAAGTCTCTCCATGTGCTTTATTATCCAAAGAATGAGAAGCAGAACCCCCTTCTGCTTGATAGCTCACTTTTTGTTGGACAAACCTTTGCATGTCCTCCTTAGTCTTTTCTATATCAAAAGTGACTGATTCTCAAGGAAAAAAAATTCTGAAGACAACTGAATATAACAGCTTGAATCTCACATCTGCCTCTCAACATTCCTTGATTATTGGAATCATTTTGTTTCTCATCTGCCTGATATTCAGTGAATAATCATTTTCCACAAACACTCTACTGTCCAACTTTTAATACCTTGCCCTTTTGCCCCAGTTTTTTCAGGATCAATTCTTCCTGCTGCTAAGCTTGCATCTTTACTAATAAACATCTTGGCTGTTACTCATGGCCAGATTTGTAGCATACATGCAGTGTGCCCCTTCAGTTAACAGTTCCTGCTGTGGAATACCAGTCCAATTTCTTATTTGTGCCTTCATAAAATTAATGCACTCTGTTTCTTTAAGTTTCTATGTTACAGCAGAAAATCTTATATTTCCCATACTTGTTCTGCCCCCTTATTCTTCCATTTTTTGAAACATCTCTCCTTGAGCAGTCTCATACCCAACAGGCAACTTCTTCATTTTGACCTCTGATTTTTGCAGTTTTATCATTTCATCTGAATATCTGTTTAAAACATCTCCCATTACTTTCAGCCTTTTGTCATTTGAGTTGATATACTCCTTCAATGTTTAATTTATTTTAATCAGCTCTGAGCACATTTGACTGATTTTTTCTTCAGATTACTGGAAGTCATGTCTTGCACCAAAGCTTGAGCTTAAACTGCTTTTAGCTGAAAAAAAGCAGGATTCTTCCCATTCCTTTTTTCTTCATCTTTTCTAGTTAATTGCCATGCTGTCTTAGTTTATTCTTTGCTGGCACCCAGGCTGTGTACTTACTAACCAGTAACTGAATTTTACTCAAGTTGACAATATCACTGGCTGTTGTTTCTCAGTTTCTGTTTTTATACTTAGAGAGCTGAAGTTAAGCTGTTGATCAGTATACAGCCATCTTGGCAGTCTGGCATTTATTGTATTCTTGGTGTTATGGATCCCAAGGCCATGGGATTTAATAAGTGTATTGGGTGCAGGTATAAATCGCCTCTCCAAAATGCATATGAAAAATGTGTTTATTGCCTTGGTCCTGAACACTTCACTATAGATTGCTAGGCCTGTTCAGTCTTTAGGTGCCAGCGGACTGCCAAGCCAAACTGATACTTAAAAGTTTACTGCTGGCTGTTTCAGTGGCTTCTGCTTCAGGCTTTTCCTTCTCCTAGGGTTATGAAAAGAAAAAAGGCAAAGGAAAAAGCAAAATGAGAAGGAAAGAGAAAAACAAAAACTTAGAGAAAGGGGAAAGAAAAAAGTCAACAATATAAAAAGGCATTCAACTTCTCTCATTCAGGGCCAATTGGAACTAAAGACCCCAAGGCCTTTGCTGACTCCAGAAGGATTAAAAACTTTGGAGCTGGCACTGCTTCAGCTTAGGTCTCACACTCTGTTGGTGTCAAACATAGTTACAATCCAGATTATTCAATCTGACATACTGAGTCCCTTTCTCCTCTGTGACTCCAGATTTTTGTCAGGTACACTCCCCCTTTACTGTTATTACCCCTGAGTTAGAATTTTCTCCCGAGGATTCCCTACTTTGAACCTGATCCTCACCTTTTTGGATCCAAGAGGTTATGTTCCTATGCCCTAAGCCCAGTAAGACTACTTCAGTGGCTTCTTCATGATTCAAGAATGTTTTCCAGTGTCCTTGGCTACAGCAAATTTATTCTTTACCCATGAGTTGGTACTGAGAGCCTGGCCTCTGTCAGCAACTACTCATTCCTTGATGAATTCGATTGCAGCATCTTTGGACTTGAGTTCTTCCTGGAGTCATCACATAAGGTCTGGTGATTGAGGTTCTGATTCAAATGAGAGATTTTTGTATCCATCTCTGTCTATTGGTGCTTTGGCCTTAGATAGCTCAGATCCCATCTTGAAAGTAGATCCGTCTGGATTGGTGGCTGGCATGGGAGCTCTTATTAAGTGCCTCAACCTCCTCACTACTACATACAGTTAATGACAGTAGTTATATTATTAGTCATAATTTTGCAAACAGCTTTTGAATATTTGTAATGTGCTAAAAATATAATGTAAGGCAAAACATGCTTACTGAATTCAAGTGCATTAAACTTTGCTTAACCTGATAAATTGTTAACCAACTTGAAGAGTCAAGCAAGAGGAACTGCCACATGTCTGTGGTCAGCTAAGGAGCTAACTGTTCTTTTTAAAGAGGAAGTATGCAGAGGTACTGAAAGTAGAAATCAGACATGTTATAAGCCTTGTTTACAACTTAGGAAATGATTTATAACTTATAAATTTCCCACCAGTTCAAACTGTTGTGACCCAGCTGAACTTGTTTATACAAGACTATAAATGCTGGACAACCAGCAATTAGTGGGACTTTTGCTCAGAACTGATTTTTAGGATGGACTGGGCATTTGGATGCTAGTGCCTGCATTGCTTTTGATTTGAATAAATAGCTGCACCTGTTAGAATTTGAAGTTCCTCTATTAGTGAGCAATGAAGATCATTCTGATGCTTGTAAGTAACAGATAATTTTAAATAAATTGCTTAAGCTTGGGCTTTGAAGTCTTGCATCATCTCTTCTCCATTATATTAACCTCAAAATAAAGATAACAGACCAGAACAGCTCCCCTCAAACTTTTGGATCTGAGGGCATTCTCAACTAACCACCCAGTGTTGGTGTCAGCATTTGACATCATAGAAGAGATTTGGAACAGCCTGTGACATCAAGCCTCAAACAGTCCCATTTGAAGGACTCTTCTGTTGCTTCTTAGTCACCCTGGACTCTCTCCCTCATGGAAACTCTTAAGAAGAGTCAGTGCAAGAGGAAGCACTTGGATTCCCAGAGTAATCTCTCACTGAAGACTGTGATGACAATGAACGAGAGGGATCCTCCGTACCTCCCCAACTGTATGCCTTCTTTGGTTATCTTTTGGAACAATGGGAAGGGCGGACCTCTAAATCCTCTTCTCCAGAGAAGTTTGTCTTCCTTAAGGTCTGTGGCACAGTCCTATCCACTTTCTGGGTAGTTTGTCTTCTGGATGTCCTTATAGACTTGGTATCCAGGTGAGCTTGGAGACAGATGTAGTAGAACTGATTCCATGTAAACCAGATAAAGTCCTAGTTCCACCTAAAGACAGAGCCCTTTGAAATAAGGGCCCCCTGTGAGTGTGTTTGCCATTGCTGCAGCCACTAAGAAAGATTGTAGAAGAAAGCTGTTCAGTCCATCTTCCAAACTGAGATTCTAGAGATTCTAGAGCTTTGGACCATTTTGACAAGTGTACTTATGCCTTGGCCATGTATGCTGTTCATGCACTGTATTACTTGCCACACTTAATGAGGCTTCAAATGGATATGGTTTCTGAGGCCTGTAAGCTGTTGGCCACTCTGCCATTATCAGACTTTTATGAAGCTCTGGAGAGTCAGCTGTACACCATACAGTCAATATCCAAAGTCTCCATGGACCTTATTTCCAATGTGGAGATGGTACAGTGAGTGCTGCAGGTACTGGCATTGCTACCCACTGGCATGCTTGAATGCACCTTTGCAATTCTGCAGATTCTTTCAAGGCATCTTTATTAAATGCTCTCCTCAGTGGTACCACACTGTTTGGTTCCATAGTGAAAAACACATTGACCAGCAGTGAGCAAGATGGAAAAACACTGCCATGGGGATCTGTTTTTCTATGCCTCAAATACCTTTTTCTAGAAATCAAAGAGGTGGAAAGAAAATGTTATTTTGGAAATTGCAATCTTTCTCTTAGAATGTCCCTAGCAATAGTGTCCCTCAAGGTGAGGAGCAACTCTAATGGATGTTGTCCATGGACAGAGGTGATCTGAAATGTTAAGGTTTCTAAAGTGCTTTCTTGATGAGACTCTTCCAGAACTCCTGAAACAGTGCCCAACTGCTGCACTTTGGAGGCAGTCAGGAAATGCTTGACTCTACACTCACAAGTTTGAGAGGCCATTACAGTAGATACCTGAATGTTGAGAGTCATTTTCAGAGATTACTCAATTCTATTTTTTCCCACTAAACATAAATCTCAAGGAAAGAAGCAGCATTAGAAATCTGAAAACTGCTTTCAACTTGAGTAATCCAAAGGGTCCCACCAGATCAGACAGAATTTGGGGGTCTATTCAAGGTTCTATTTAGTGCAAAAGAAACCAGGAGACCTCAGGTACATATTACACCTAAGCAAATTAAACCTATTTGTTAAAAAGACCAACATCCAGATAATAAGGGTTCAGTCCATCTTGCCTCTACTGAGAAAGGACGAATGGTGGACCTCAAAGAAATTTACTAACACTTAAAGATAAAGAGGCATTCCTGGAGTTTCCTGCAGTTCTGGCTGGGAGCCAGCCATTTTCAATTTCAAGGACTGCTGTTCAGGTTCACTAGCACCCCAGCATGTTCATCAAGTATATAGCAGTGTTCTTAGCTTGGCTCATGTTGTGAGGTATCCTGATCTCCCCATACCTGGATGACTGGCTTCGTATGGCAACATCAAGACAGTCATTCATCTGAACAAGCACTACCTACTTTAGCTGTGTCTGTCCTTATTTATGTATTTATTTATTTATTTATTGGGATAATGCACTGATCAGTGTTGACCAATTTCAGGCTCAGCCCTAGTGAACTACAAAACATTTTGCAAACAAAAATACAGAAATGTAGCAATAACCAATTAGCTTAGACTAATTACATAAACAAATATGTCTATATGCACTTTATTGAACAAGCACAGTACAATGTGCGATCATGCAGAGTGTAATGTACAATGTATGCATTAATTTCTAAAGTGAGTTGAACTTCAGTAAATCTTGAGAGAGGAGACTATACTCAAAAATGAGATGAGTTAGATATGTCCTGTGTTAAAGAAGGAGCATTTGGCTTGAATGAAGAAGTGCTTTTTGAGTTTGGAATAAGTGTTGATTTCTTTAATGTCAATGGGGAGAGCTTGCCAAATAGTACGTGCCTGAGTGGAGAAATAATGTGCAGTGCTGTGAAGTTTGGTTCTAAGAGTAATGAGATTTGGCGTACCTTGTGAGTAGTGTCTCAGGTTGTATGAGGAAGTTTTTTCATCCAGTCTAGGTGAAAGAGGAGTAAATGTTTGGAGATGGAGTAGTTTGTAAAGTCAGGATCCTAAAAATAGATTAGATTTTTGTTTTATTGGTAGCCATTCGGCTTTTCCTAGAGTAATGCAATGATGCTCACAGAGAGGTGAGCTTGTTGTGATGACATACATACATTGTTAGAGTCTGGATGGTTTTGACAATGGCTGCTCTGGCTGGTTGGGGAAGAAAAGGAGAGATCTTTTTGGCCATGAAAAAGTGGGAATTTGTTTTGGTTCTCACTTCCTGTGTGGAAATGGAAGTTTAGTGATTGATCAAGTCATAGTCTTATTTATTTGAAGATGAAGATTGCCTCTATGGAATGGTTGTGTATGTCAAGGATAGTTAAAAAATCAGGTGTCGGGTGAATTTTCTGTGGAGCTCCAAAAGCATAGTTTTGGTCTTGGTGAGGTTAAGAAGTAGTTTATGAGCCACTGGCAATGAATCTTGGTATGAAAGTGACCTGATCAGTAAATAACCATGTCATCAGCATAGAAGTTAAGTGGGAGATGGGGCAGTTAACAAGGAAGATTGTTAATGAATATGGAAAAGAGGAGTGGGGAAGAATGGATCCTTGTAGTACACCTTTGGTAATGGATGCAGATTCTGATTGTAAGGATTGTAGTTTAAACCTGAAGTGTTTGCCAGTGAGGAAGTTTTTAAACCAGAGTGTGACATCTGGGCTAATTCCAATTTCAATTTGTTTTGGAGAAGAGAGTGGGCAATTAGATCAAATGCCTTTGTCAGGTCTGTAAGTACAGCACTTGTAAGCAGGCCACTATCAATGTTTAGCAAGATGTCATCAGTTAGGGTCCAAAGTGCTGTCATAGTACTTCATCCCTGCTAGAATCCATGTTATTTGGAGGACAGCAGGTGGTCTTCCTGGAGATATATAGTTTGGTGTAGACTACATTTTCAAGAAGTTTTCCAGAATTGGAAGGATGGATATTAGACGTAAGTGAGAGGTATCTTTTGGGTTGGTTTGCTTTGGGAGGGGTTTAATTAGAGCTGTTTTCCAAATCTGTAACATGATGTGGTGTGTGAGACATAGATTATATATGTGGGTGAGAGGAAGACAAAGGTTTATGTTGTCAGACACAGGAGAGGTGGTCAGTGGAAATATTTTCAAGTAGAATGGAGACGTCTTTGGTATGTTTGCATTTGAAGTGGAAGAGGGGGATGCATGGTGGCAAGATGGGCAGTGCATGATCTGTGGGAGGTGTGGAGTTTATTGATGGGAGCTTGCTAAATTATTTAAGGAAATCTTCTGGAAAAAGTTTTATTACAGCACTTTGAATGGTATTTTTAGATAGGGTATCATGAGGAAGTTTTCTTCTTGTAAGTAGATTAACCTCTTTCCCCAAGCATTTAGGGGAATGAAATAGGGTAGTTTGCTTCTTTGTTTGGATATTTCTTTTGTGCCTTCTGATGGACTTGGCTAGGTTATGCAAGACTATAAAAGACGTGCAGTTGTCATTTGTTGGGGTCTGTTTCCATTTTTGCCTTGCTTCATCCCTTAAGAGTTAGAAGATGTTTGAGTTCAGTGGATAGCATTCAATTTGGTAGGTTTATAAAGCCTATGCATAAGTGTGAAGAATTTGTCTGGCAGCTGGAATAGAATATGGTTAGGCTTACAGCTACTGTATTAAGGTCATGTAAAGAGAGTACGTGGTTGCATCTGTGAGCTGTGAGAAAGGTACTGAGTTTGTCTATATTTGTGCTACTCTGGTTTCTGAAGGTTTTTAATAATGGTAATAGTTTTAAAGGATGGTTGATAATTGTAAAGGGCAGTGGTTGCTTAGTGATGGTGGCAAAATGTTTTTTGTTCAATATGGAGTTTGCTATGTTTGCAATAATAAGGTTGTGTGTGGAGTGTTTGGAAGACCTGGGTTTAGATCTTGTTGATTCTGTTATGAGTTGAAGGTCTGCTGGTAATATACTTATGTCGAATGAAAGACAGCCAAGATAATTAAGACTGAAGTCACCTAGAATGGTTATGTTGCTATTTTTGGGATAGATATTAGGGATGTTAGTGATGTGTGATTCAAGTTTATTTGGAAAGCAGGGAATGGTAGATAATATGCAGCGATCAGCAGTTGTTTGCCTTTGTGAGTTTGAAATTTTAGGAGAATCCAGTTAGGACCAAAATCTCCAGTGATGCAAGTTGGGTTATTCTTTTTTGACCCAAAATTCTGTGATTGCCAAGATGTCAGGGTTGTGCTGGGAAATAAAAGCCCTTATGTGGTCTAGCTTATTTCTGATATTATGTGCATTGAAGAGAGCACAGACCAGTGTAGGAAGAGAGTAGTTCTGATGTTGAGGAAAAAGGAGCTGTTGGGCCTAGTTTGGTTTCAATGTTACTCCTTAGAAGGAGTGTAAAAGTTACAGAGGATAGTCTGAAGGAGGTCTTTGGTGTTTTATACAGAATGAGTGATTCTGATAGTAGTGAGCTGGGGAATGGGTTTGGTCTGATTACCGGGGGGGGGGGGGAGTTTGGTGGAGGTTTGTTGGTGAGGAAGATATGGTAGTAGGAGTAATACATAGTGATGTGATGATTGCTTGTGTGTTTTATGAATATGTTTGTTATTGGTTGTAGGGGATGATTGAGGTGAAGAGGAAAGAAGAAGGCAAAACAGGGTAAGTTGTAGAAAGAGGGACATATTGCTGATTGAATGTGTGTTGTGTTTATACAGCAAGTTTTAAGTGGGAGTTAAGACTTCCAGTAATATTGCAGTACAGATTATGAGGGCAGTGAGAGCTATATGGTTTTATGGTGGTGTCTTTTTAAGGGGAGTGTCTTGAGAGTGGAGATCAGAGCAAATATTTTGGGTGATATGAAGGTTGCTGGGGAATTAGGGGTGAGAAGGGAAGAAAGTGGGACACAACTCCCACTTTCTTGGGAGATCCAAAGATCTGTACAAATGCATGAGTTATTCAGAATTTAGAGCTTGGAGAAAAAAAAAAAGAGTACTAAGAATTGTACAAAAGTAAAGCAGTGATGATGTTCCACCACTTTAACTGGGTAGGCTAACCATAAAGGTGACATACCTATTGAGACTGAAGTGTTTTGAAAGGAAGACTCAAGCAAAGAGCAGCCATGGAGATACCTTTTACCATAACTTAATGAAAAAAAAAAGTATAAGACAGTAACAGCTGGCAAGATAAATGTGACATGCATTCTAAGTGTTTTTCTTTTTGATTGCTTTCCTTTTGCTAAGGTGCCTGTGGGAAGAGTTTGGATAGAATTTACTTACAGCTGATTTTTTTTTACAGTGTAAAGACATACCAAGGTAATTTGGCAAAGAACTGCAATATTGTATCTATAGGTTGGGAGGAATGACCATAGCTAGCTTGTTAGGTTGGAAGAGACAGACTTGTCTTGAGTAGTACTATCAATCTGGAGAAGTCCAATTTGGAACGAGATCAATGTCTAGAATTCATTGGATGCTATCTGGACACAACCAGTTCATGAAACCTTCCACCTTAATAGTGCCAGCTATTCAAACACTGGCCAATCATTTTTTTCAGATTCCAAAAACCTCTGGCTTATCTGACCTTACATCCTCTAGGTAATATTTCAGCTGCCATCTGTATGGTTCCCCTAGCAAGATGTTACATTAGAGTTCTCCAATGTACTCACCAATGGGATGCAGAAATACATTAATTTGTTGACCTTCTCATCTCCTCTCCTCTTGTTTCTGCAGGTTGTTCCTTTGTCCTACTCCCCTCTCAAGGCCACAATAACCACAAACATTTTTCCAGCTGTGGCTGTCATTTTGATGGAAAGGTTGTTCAAGATACCTGGTCTTAGTCAGAAGCTCACCTACACATCAATATCATGGAGATGAGGGCAGTTCTCATAGCTTTGCAGACCTTTCAGAATGTCCTCCTCAAAGGTGTTCTTATGATTCAATGTGACAACACTACTGTATGTGGTTCTTGATCAAACTAGGGGAATCCTATCTTATCCAAACTGTTGCGAGACCATGAGGGTGTGGCTTTGGGTGATCACCTCACATTTTTTGGTAGCAGTGTACATCATGGCAAAATCAAACATCCTGGAGGATAACTTAAGCAGGAGCATTCTGATGCCTCATGAGTGGTCTCTCAGTCCACCAGTGGCTGCCCAAATCTTCTGTTTCTGGGAGCAACTGTGCTGTGATGTCTTCTAACTCCCTTCAATGCAAATGCAGCACTTTCTTCCCCCTGATTCCCCATTGGGATAGTCACTGAGGGATGCTATTTTGCATTTCTGCCCCCCCCTGGTCCTCCTTTATGCTTTTCCTCCAATGCCCTTGATAATTAAATTCCTTCAGAAAGCAGCTCATAGTAGAGCCATGGTGATCCACATAACCTCCTACTGGCCCAGACATGTTTGATTTCCCTTCCTGTGGCTCTGTCTTCTTCACCCACCCTGTATAATTGACATATTTCCAGATCTGATCTCTCATCCTTTGGGCCAACCTCATCTGAATATAGAATAACTGGAATTAACCCAAAGGTGGCCAGAGATTGTAAGCTGTATAAAAAACTTCTTCATATTTTATCCTTTTCTCAAAAAACATCTACAAGGAAAGGCTATGTATGCAAATGGAAGAATTTTTCTATTTAGGTTTCCTCCAATGGTATAGATCCCTTTTCTGCCTCAATCCAATCCATTCTTGCTTTTTTAGCTGGACATTTTCAAGCAGGACTCAGTTACTGTAATAGTCAAGTCCAGCTGGCAGTTATTTCTAACTTCCATGGGGCCACAATCACAACCCCAATGTATTCTTGAAATTATCTATGACTTTTTAAAAGGAATATTCCTTCCCAGACCTTCCAATAGAGATCCACCCCCTCCTTGGGATCTTCTGTTTTTCTTTCAGTCTCTGGTCAAACTCACCTTTGAGACAGTGGCTGTATCTGATTGAAGATTCTCTTCCTTGCAGCTATTACTTCAGCCAAAGGGTTTCTGAGTTACATGTTTATTCTTCTCTCCTTCTTACCTTATTTTTCATTAGGACACAGTATCATTAAGGACTATCTCTTCCTTTCTTCCTAAGGTGGCTTCTGAATATTCTCTGATGAATCAGTTTATTAAGCCACCCATTTTATCTTCTAACTTTTACATCAAGAGAATACATGCTTCACTGCCGTGATGTTCATCACCAATTAAAGTTTTCCTTGGATAGAAGAAAACAATATCAAAATTCTAGTCAACTTTTTGTGTCCTTCTCTAAGACAATATTTGATCAACTAGTGTCAAAGACAATATTGTCCACATGGCTCTCCAGTTGTATTTGTGTGCTCTTCCAAAAGGCTCTCCTTACCCTCCAAATATATATGTATATGTCTATACATCCACCAATTGTTGCTGTGTGAATTGCTTATCCAGTCTCTTTTCCCAATCCTTTCTAGCCTTCTCTGGTTGTTTCCTATATTTATAATGCAATATTTTATATGCTCTTACCCTTTTTTTACCAACAACTTTTGTTCTAAATTCAACTAAAAACTTTACCAGAGCAGGCCTTTCTCTTAGGACTCCCCTATCCCTTTTTCTTTGCCTATGCTCTGATGTCAATCCTTGATAGTGAAGGCAATCTCTAGCCTGCAGTTGAAATACATTCTTGGCCTATTCCCATTCTATTACCTTTCCCTCTCTAATTCTTTGCTCCCAAAACATTGGTTCCCTTGACAGTTTTTTCCAGTAAATTCCATCCCCCCTCTTGCCTATTCTCTGTACCGGCAATTGCTGTCATCCCTATAAGCAGAATTTCCTTTGTCATATTGACTTAGTTCTTAGAATATTTTCTGTTACTTTATGAATATAATATTTTGCATGGCTGCTGGTATACTCCTTAATGATCTGGATCCAAAATCCCATACTCTCCTATTTTTTGAATTTCACACCTGCTTCATCAAAATCCCTTTGCACTTTGAATTATAGCTTTCTGCTTATGTTATGTATATGATCCTTAATCGTGTAGCTCTAAAATATCTCTTCAAATCAGGTAATCCTAAACCACCTTGTTCTGTTGGAAGGATCAACTTATCCCACTTGACCATTGCCCTCTTCTCCTCACAGAATAAATAAATCCTTCAATTCTTTATTAATTATTGTCCACAGATTCTGCTCTGGTTGATAAAAATATACCTGTCCTGTACATAAAACTAAAGGGATTAAAAACATTCTCACTGTTTTTATCTTGCTATCTATATATAGTACATCCACATAAGCTTCCAGTTTCTTGTTTTTTGTATTATCTTTTGTTTAGTCTCTCTACATATCATTAGTTGCCATAACAGAATCCTTTTTAACCCTTTTAACCCACACCCCTAAATACTTAATTTATCATGTCCCCATAAATATGGATATTGCTGAATCTGTTCATGTGTTACATTTTACAGCTGTAGTCTTTGTTTTGTCTTCATTAATTTTATATCCCCAAAAGACTCAAAACTATCTCAGAATGTTCCACAGCACACAGATGTTCTTTTCTGGTTTTATCAGGTACACAATAATATAGTCTGCAAATAAAGCAAATTTTTCTTGATTACCATACCAATTTTATCTTTGCATTTCTGAGTCCCTTATTTTCTTTGCCAGTGGCTGTAAATATAATACAAATAACAAAGGGTGAAAAGATTACCCCTGCCTGGTTCCTGTGTTCTGACATAGCTTATCAGAAAGGAACCCTTCCATTTTAATTTTTGCCAATTATCACTCATATATCCTCCTAATTAACCTTATTATTGTATCTGGGAATGCAGATGCTTCCATTGCCCTACTCATAAAATACCAGCTTACTCAATCAAATAGTTTTTTTGCCTCAAGACCCACCAACAGCAGCTGTATTTTCTTACATTCTGCTTCGCTCTTGATCACTGATGTTCTATTGATGTTGTCAAACATTTGCCTCCCATCCACAAAACAACACTGATCCATACCAGTCAATTTTGGCAACAACATTGCCATTCTTTTAGCAGTTATAGACATCAAGAAAGAATTTCAGGATAGAATATTTTATAATCATGATTCAAAATTGAAATGGGGCTTATACGAAGCTGGGTCTGATGGGTCTTTACTGTCTTTAGGTATTACAACCACCCCAGCATTCCTACAGGATATTGGTGCCTTCCTTCCTTTTGAAATACTGTTAAACAAAAGCTTCCAGATCTTTATCACTTTTTGTCCTCATAACATCCAAACGTCCACAGATTGTAAGTCACCATTTTTATCTTATCTCCTCCTATCTTAATTATTAATTGTTGAGTCTCATCTACATCTAACCTTGGCATACCCAAGTCTTGGGTCTATATTTTAAAGTCAAACAACCAAAATGTCAACTTATGTTTCATTGACACGTAAATTTCGAAGCTGCACTTCATTGAACAGCCAAATGATTGATTTCTTTCCAAGGGGAAGAAATCAGTTGGCTGTTCTGTTACATCTGCCCTTTTCCCGACTTTAGTGCGATCTTGGAGTTAGTATATTTAGTTAGTGGGGCTGTGGGGGGCGAAGGCCCCAACTTAATAGTGTTTATTTTAATGTGGTATCCATTGTTGGCCTACTGATTTTTTTCTGTTGGAAAGAAATCGATGATTTGAAGTTTCGATGAAGTGCAGCTTTGACATTTAGGTGTCGATCAAAGGTAAGTCGACATTTTGGCTGTCTGACTTTATAATATAGATAAAAGTCTTCCATAAATATTTCCATTTGTGCTTTTTTTTAATTTCCACGTTCTTCTGCTTTATACAAATTTTCATAACATTTTTGAAATATCTCTAATACCTCTACAGGATATCTGTGTTTTTTCCTTGTTATAGACTACCTAAGCTTGGCAACAATGCTTTCTACTTTATGTCGCCTAAATTGTTGTGCTAAAAGTTTTTGTGCTCTGGAGTTATTAAAAAACAGTTGCTTAATAGTAATCTTTCTAAACTTATGCATATTATTTAGCTACTCCCTTATTTTCTCTTTAGCACTCTACAGTTGCACCTCTTGTTTTTCTATGAGATCCCCCTTATTCTGTAATACTTTAGCTCCTCTAAATAATTCTGGTTACTTCTTAACTATATTGCTTTTTCTTTTATTTCTGCCCTATTTGTAAACTCCACTTTCATTTTATCCAACTGACTATAACTTTTAAATAAATTTCTATTTTCCTAAATAACTCCAGAATAGTTTCCACTACCCATTCCTTAAACTTCTTACTTTTTAATTGGTAGGTGGAAAAGCACCAGTGTCTCATTTGTACTTCATTGTCCTGCGTTATATCTTAGTTGTTATTGGTGTAAGATCTGAAATACTTATTGGATATGTATCAAAGCTATCAATTAAATGCACATTCATCCATCTATTTGCAACCCCCTTTTTTCCATTTTTGCACATGAGTTTGGAGTTGTCACTTCAGCAGTGACAATCATCTAGAACCAAGTTTCAGACTGGTGGGTGGCTAGCCCTGCAGTGGCTGTTCTTTCATACCACACACTTACTCACACTCTCACACCTATGGCCAATTTAGAGTATACAGTCCACGTACTGCATGTCTTTGGAATGTGAAGGAAACCAGGGCCACCCATATAAAACCCACACAAACACAGGGAGGACATGCAGACTGCACACAGAAGGTACCCCAGCCTGGAGTCAAACCTGGTAACCTCTTACTGTGAGGTGACAACACTATCTGCTATGCCACTAGATGCATATATTCCTGTAAAATATAATTTCTTTTTCTGTCTAGTCTATCCCAGCTATTGTATCTTGAGGAATAATTTGAAATTCTTTCTGAGTTCCTACTACAGAATTCACATCTTCCATACCAAATACTTTCAACATTTTTTCATAGTCTACCCTCCTTGTTATATTTTTTCTTCAACGTCCCCCAGATATATCTTCACTGTTGCAAATCATGTTCCAGTCCCCAACAATAAGTAATATTCCCTGCTGAAAGCTGATTATTTCTCCCAAAAGTTCATTAAGCACCATAATAACAGTTGCTGGTAGAATATAAATACATGCCAATGTAATCCTCCTCCTTTGCCAGTAGCTTCTTACTACCACAAATCTATCATTACTATCTTTTTCCCTCTTCTATCACTACATTTGTATAATCAGTTCCCTTTTCCTTTGTTCCTGATATTTTGCTGAACATCCATCCTGAAATTCTTTCTTTATTAAATTTATATGTTGAATTCTTTCCAAATGTATCTCTTGTAGCATTGCTATTTATACTCTACATTTCTTAATATAATTCAATACTCTTACCTTTTTGTCTGTACCTATGAGGCCAGTAACATTCCAAAATAATATGCTTAGTATATCCATTATGATAAGAAGCTATTATTCCCACCAATTATATATGGCAGCTTTTTAAATGTCTATTTTCAGCTTTTGTGTTACATGGACCCAATAATATTTGGCAGGTTGATCCTTTATACAGTTGTTTCTTGTCATACCCAATTGAACCTGTGTCACATTTTGAAATACTTTTTGTTTTAATGAAAGCAAACATACCCCAGAACATCCCATACCTGTCAACATAAAACAAGCATACAAAACTATGTACATCTTCAGGTAATGAAGTTTAACCCTCCTGAGAAGAGTAATTGTCCCAAATCAAGAGCTGAACTCACAGGCATTAAGTAATCAAAAATTAAGTTTATCCACACTAAAGCTCATGTTACAGCCTATGTTTCTATCTACACTGATTGCTGATTTTCCTCTCAGATGTGAAAACAGCTTATATGCTTCAGAAAACATTCACTTTTAGCCTTAAGAAAAATTGCACTGACTATCATTAAATAAAACTAAAATGTACATTATCTGATAAATGCATTCAAGCATTTAGTTACCAGAAAAAAAGCTGCTATCTCTTTTTCTTGTCCAATAACTTCCAAGCTTTATTTTTTACTGAGCTGCTTGTTCTTATATCTTTTAATGTTATGTCTATCTCAATAAATAATGTCCAGGCCTCTTAATTTATTGCCTTCACCTTTAGTCAGCTTCTTTCTATGAAAGCATAACAGAATGTACTTCTCAATTAGAAATGAACATTTACTTGCTAAAGGAAAACTATTTGCTACATAGCGGTTTCTCATAAAAAAAACACACACTTGCTTAAACGAAGAGCTTGTCATTAGATTAAGCCAGGGGCATTAATACAGACATTCACCTTTGCAAAAGAAAACATCTACATATATTATAATCAGTGCACTTTTTCACCCCATCCCCCACCCTAACAGGCAAAATTACACCTTAATAGCTTAAATAAGCTTTTGTCCAGTCTTACTTCTATTTTTGCATTACAATGCTTGCATTTCTTAAAACTAAAAAAATTACTTGTTTGCTTTTGTACCTTTATCACAAAAAGAATCACTCAAAATGTTTTACTATATAACATGTGACACTGCCAGCCCAGTTATCTAGAATTTTGTAAATAATTATGTGTCACTTAAAAATATTAATGTGATTTATATAGAATTGTGACACTGCCATCCCAGCTATCTATTTTGTAAATAATCATATGTCATTTGTGAATATTGATATGTTTCATATGCTTGTCTTAAAAATGTAAGAGAGCTGCATGTTATGTATTGAACTTCAACAATGTAACCACAGTGTACCCTACTGGAAAAGAACAGAAATGTATATAAACTATATACCTGTACAAATTTATGTTTTAATAGTAGAAGCTGGAACATACAGAGCTAACTTGCAAAACTTCAAGAAAATAAGTTGAAAAGTAAAGTGTTTTATGATTGTGTTATTTCCATTTCAGTGGAGCAAGCAGACACAATGTCTAGAGCCAGAGGTTTTCCTATTGTCTTGAAACAGAAATAATTACTAGGTTTCAAATGTAAAAGTGTTTTATTGATCTATGACTTCCTAGCAGCTGCACACTTCCAAGAGATATTTATTTTTGACACAGTGGTGTTAAATTATAAGTATCTGTTTAGCCTGGGAACTGAAGTCAGGTGACAAAGAGTGATGTCATCTGAGCTAACCCAGCAGTAATGTTGGTTATTAATTTAAGAACTCTCTCAGAGAAAGACTGTGCATTTTGTATCTTGTCTTGGACCCAGAAACATCCATTTAACACTTCTGCATCTGCCTTGCTGTGTACATAAGTCTAGGGTACAGTAATTTCTTTTGGATATAGTTAGGAATATAGTAACGATTAGTTTAGATGTTTTCTGTATTTATTTGAGACCATCCTGCAATGTTGTATTCAAATATTTCTTGTGATTCTGAACTCTGTAGTCACTGTGTTGAGTTATTGAGTACTGTCTTGTTCTTTTATTATTTATTATTAAATATATTTAAACCTTTTAATTGTGCATGTTTTGTTTAGAGATATTTAAGCTCTTAGAGTACTTGCATATGTATTTGATGATACTATATAGGCCACTCCAATAGACTTGCTCTTGGTCACACTTACCATTTGGATAATAATAACATTACACAGTAGGATTAGGCACCTTTTGTAGGGGCCTTAGAGTATCTGATAAGTAGTGGTTGGTGGCAGTGATAACTACCTTATAGTCTGGGCAGAAGGGGGCATAGCTAGTAAACCTGTGCCAGCCTTCCCCAGGAGTTTCTGTGTGTTTGTATATCAATCAAATCTCAAAGTTTGTGTGTGTGTGTGTGTGTGTGTGTGTGTGTGTGTGTGTGTGTGTGTGTGTGTGTGTGTGTGTGTGCGTGTGTCAGCTACCTGGGCAGGGACACAAAGCACTGGTTTGACAGAGAGGGTTTTGGAGGGTTTGGTTTGACTACTTGGCTGAGATCTTAACCCTATAACTGTGCCAGTGGGAAATTTTATTGGGGATCAGGAGAAAGAGGCAGAAACCAGCCACATACTGACTGTGATCTCTGTGTGCTCTGAAGGGAAATTGTACTTTACTGTGTGTGTACTTGTCATCCTCCCATTGTGTTTGTCCCTCACCAGTGCTAGTGGTGAGGATTGAGGCTCCTTGATTAGTGGACCAGTGCAGGGGCATCACACATTTCATTTATATAATGAAATGTTTTAAACAAATACTGTTAAGAGCAACAGTTGTTTTACTTACAAAACTGTTTACATGGGTATTTTTGTTCCACAAGTAGACTCCAAAGAATTTTTCCTCAGGATGACAGCAAATGTTGGAGGTATGATGGGGAAGAAATAGGTGATTGGGAACATATTCTCTGGGATTGTAATGAGTTGACAGACTTTACAGATTTCTTGCAGACTACTCTGTCACAGATACTAAGTGAGAAAATAGGTGTAAGTAAGGAACTGATTTTTTGAGCTATGATACAGAATTGGAATTGCCTACACATAGTAAGGCCTTACTGAGTCTAAATATGATGGCTACCAAAAAAGCAATTACTAGAAAATGGAAATCACAGTCTAAACCAACTGTACTAGAAGCAGTGAATGTAGTAATAGAGAACAAACAACTGACCAGGAAGCCAAAGACCACAACAGATGAATCCAATAATGGTAGAAACCATTCCAGTTTGCAGTTGTTGTAGAAAGAAACACTCATTTATTGGTAAAACACTGCAATTCATGGTTAAATGCTTTTGTCTAAATACAGACTTCTTCAGAACCACGAAAACTCTTCTAAACAATTAATTTAAAAGCTCAGAGATGTAAAACCACATCTCTAGGAGCTGTCAACCAATAGGCAAGCTGAACAAATCCTAGGAAAGTTCTTAAAGGTGTACACACACCAAAACACACTTCCACTTAAAGCCAAGTATAAATGGCTAAGAGCAAATGTACAATGTCAAATAGTACAGAAAGCCATAACAATTTAAAAATTTTGCTCAGACTATGTTGGCTTATCTTTTAAGTTCATTAGCAATGGAAATGTAGTAATTCAATCCAGGTGGATTTGCTGTGTCTAAAGCCAGCTGCCAATACATCCCACGATGTAGAAGTCTGTTTTCCCAGTCATTGACAAAAGTACCTGCTTCCACTTGTTCAATCCCCAAAAAAGTGAACTTCTTAAAATTGGAGCATATATAAGCATGCCTAGTCAAAGCACTCTTCATATCCCTTTTGGATATATTATAATAGTTTTGGTATATCCTTTTGTTGAGTGCATTTTTAGTCTTACCAATATAGAAGGCAGGGCATAACATACATTTTGCCAAGTAGACTAATCTCTGTGATTGGCAAATGAACTTTCCACAGATGTTCACACCCCTAATTTTTTCTATTATGTCATCTTCATAGCTTGTTTCAGTATAAGTGCACTGATGGCAACATCCACATTTTGTCATAGTTCAAGAGTCAATTTGTCTGGAAATAGTTGGTTTCTCCAATAGCCAGTTTATGTTAGGCTTGTTGTTAAAGGTGAATGAAGGGGAAAACAGGAAGATTTTGTCTGAGTCCCTCATCATTGTGGAATAGTAATAGGGATAAAACAAAAGGAATTAGGACCTTTAGAAAAAGGTAGGAGAAAATTAGAAAGAAAAAAATAGGAATTGTGGGAACAATACATGCAGAGGAGGAACAACGTCTAAAAGAAGGCAGATTTGAATGAGTTATGTAATGTTTGATTGGCAATGACTGGATAGATAAGTGATGCATAATGTTTGAAACTAAAATTATGTCAATGTGGTTTATGATGTTTTATATTTGCAACTAAAATGATGTCCATATTATGTCAATGTTATGTCAATATGTTTTCATTTATATAAATGTATGATAGCCTATGTCATACATGATAATTTAGTAAAGATGTTTCATGTTTAACAAATTGTTTTACTTACAGTTACTTTCTCCTTGCCTCTTTTTTCCTTTTAGTGTCCTTTCAAACATTAATGAGATGAAGTGGGTTTTATGCCTGTCAGTTCCAAAACAAGCCATATTTCACAAATGTGGTTTATGCTTTATAGTCTCACATTTATTCAGTAATTTCATTGTTGCTGGTCTTCTTCCTGTTCATCTACCTGTCTGAACCCCAGACTACTGTTCAAATCCAAGCTACTGCTGATTCTCCTAGTCAATTCCTGTGTTTTTATTTCTGTCTCTCAAGCATTTTCCTTTGGAACATTGGAAAAGGTTTCACTGGCAGAGATGCAGAGTCCCCTTCTGTTTGACAGCTCCACTCACTTTCTGTTGGACAAACTGCTATTTTTCCTCCTTAGCCTATTCTGCATGAAAAAATACTTTGCCCTTCCCGAAAAAAAAAAAATATTCTTAAGTTAGCTGGATACAGCAGCTTGAATCTCATACCTCTCTCTCAATATTCCCTGTTTGCAGGGATACATTTGCTTCTTTTTGTTTCTCTTCTGCCTGCTGTACAGTGAATAATCATTTTCCACAAATACTCTACTGTCTCCAATTTTTAATATTTTGCCCTTCTGCCACAGTTTTGTCAGGCTCAACTCATTCTCACTACACCTTTCTAAACATACTGGAAAATATTAATATACAACCAAACACCCTAATATTGGGTGATTTCAACTACCCTGCCATTAACTGTGAAAACTACTCGTGCATCAACACCTTTGCCCAATGGTTCTAGAGAATTCATAAATTCCAATGCCCTGGATCATCTAATCCATAGTCCCACCATGGGCTCCAATATCCTAAACCTGGTCATTACCAACATGGGAAATCGATGCTCCACACCTATGGTCACCCCCCTCGTTGGTCAGGTCAGACCATAAGCTAATCACATTTAACATCCACTTCCCACCCCCACCCCCCAGTAAGGAAACCTCCATAAAAAACTTTTCCAAGGCCAACTTCATGCTACTCAAGTCAGAAGTTACAAACTTCATGACACCCATGCAGACGGGAACTGAAAGTCCGACTGCTGAGTCCTACACTAAGGCACTGTACGAGCACATCCACTCATACATGAATCGTGCTATCCCAAATAGAACCAAGATGCTCTCCTCCAAATAAAGGAAGCCAATCTGGTGGTCCCCTACCATAAACAAACTTTACAACAGAAAGAAAAAACTGTTGCAGAAAAGAGGAAAATACCAGGATGCAAGAAACTCCCTTACCAGCCTCAGTAAGAAGCTGAGATCCCTCATAAAATCCTCCAAAGCTAGTTACAAAAATAAAATTGCCAAAGATTCCAAAGACAGCCACAAGGCATTCTATAACTATGTCAAGAATCTAAATGGCAATGCTCAGATCTGCTCTGAGCTACAACAGAATGGCATTAAATATACTGATCAGTGCCAACTTCACCCCCCCCTTCTCTCACCCCCTAAATGGCCCATCTCAATACTGGAAGATTGCCAAATTCTGGTAATAATGGCCACACAGGTAAAAAATGCACTTTCCAAAGCTAAGAATACAGCATCCATGGGACCATATGACATTCTGGGCTGTGTACTACATGAACTACAAAATGAACTGGCACCTCACCTAAGTGTCACGTTTAATCATACCCTCACCTCAGGCTTCGTGCCCACTGAGTGGCGCACAGCTACAGTTATCCCACTCCACAACGGGGAATCCACCTTGCATCCTGGGAACTACCATCCCATCAGTCTGACAAGCCTGATCTGCAAGGCCATGGAATGTATTATCATGGAACTTATAAACAAAGACATTGGCAACCTTAAAACACTGGACCCCACCCAGTTTGGGTTCATGAAGGGCTGATCTTGTCTCCTGAACCTTATTGACTTCTTCGAATCAGTCTCCAGAGCCGTGGATGAGGCAGTCCACACAGCCTATCTGGACCTCACCAAGGCCTTTGACACCATCCCCCACTCTGGAATCATAGATAAACTTACTAAGCTGGGCCTTAATCCCTACATCACTCGATGGGTTGCCAACTGGCATACTGACAGAACCCACACTGTAAAAGTAGCTGACTCCAAATCCAGCTCCAGACCAGTGACAAGTGGAGTACCTCAGGGTTCAGTCCTGGGACCTCTCTTGTTTGGCATCTACTTCTCTGAAGTACAGGCCAACACTAAGGGACTCTGGCTAACAAAGTTCACAGATGACTGCAAACTGGGAGCCGTTATTGAATCCGCAAATGATATGGATACTCTACAAAAGGGCCTTACAGAAACAGATGCTTGGTGCCAGAGCCATGGGCTCAAGCTCAATGCCAAGAAATGTATAGTTATCCCCTTTGGGAAAAAACATGTACCCGTGAATTATCACATAGGTGGCAGTACACTAAACACCGAAAGTGTGATAAAAGACTTAGGGACTCAGGTGGACAGTGGTCTCACCTTCAATAACCACATCACCACAACAATCAGGAAATCCTTTTATGTGGCACACCTCATCATTAAGGGCTTTTCATCCAGAAAAAAGGAGGTCATTGTCCCACTGTACTCATCCCTCATTAGACCCATTATAGAATACAATGCCCCATTTGGTATGTACCTCTCAAGACATCTGCAACAACTGGAAAGGCCGCAGAAATACCTCACTAAAAGAATCACAGGCTTAAAGCAGATGCCTTATGCTGACCGCCTTAAAAAACTCCAGCTAAACTCTGTCACATATCGTCTACTGTAAGGCGATCTCTGCTTAACATACAAGGCCATGTTAAACCCAGAGCTGTTGGACATGCTACAGTTAAAGAAATCCCAATCCCTCAGAACCACATGCTTCGGGGATCTAAATCTTGTAATCACAATAAACAAAACATGTTGGAGGGATAGGTTCCTGACCCAGAGACTCCCCAGACTCTGGAATAGACTGCCCATACATGTCAAGCAGAACGCCTCTTTGGCCCTCTTCAAAAGGAACCTTGATGATTGGATGGGAGAAAGGAAATTCAGCCCAGGGATCACATCAGTCACCCTGCTAGACAGGTGTCCAGGGAAGTAAATAGTGTGGGAAGAAATAGCCTGGGAATTGTTATGGCTAGGCTTGTATAGGCCCTAGGGCCAATAGCCTAGTACCAACCTATGAACCTATGATATGATTGCATCTTTAATAATACAGCTGCTTGCCCTTTCAATTAACAAATCCTGCTGTGGAATACCAGTTCAGTCACTTATTTTGTTATTTCATAAAATTTATATAATCTGTTCCTTCCAGTTTCTCTTGTACATAGGAAAATCTTAGGTTTTCCCTACTTGCTCTTTGTCTTCTAACTTTGCTAATTTTTGGAATAGCTCTTCTTGAAAAGTCTCATACTCAGCCATCCTTTCCTTCATTTCATCCTCTGATTTTTTCAGTATTATTAGCTCATTTGAATATCATTTCAAAGCTTCTTCCATTTTCCAGTCTTTTTGTTGCTTGATTTGATATACTCCTTCAATGTTCCATTTATTTTAATCAGCTCTGAGCACATGTGACTTATTTTTCCTCTAAACTACTGGAAGACATCTCTTGTACCAAAGCTGGAGCTTGAACTGCTTTTTGCTGAACAGGTGCAGGATTCTTCCCAGTCAGGGTTTTTTCTTCACCTTTTGTAGTTGATTTTCTTTCAGACTCACTAAGTTTCTTAATTGCTGGCATCCAGGCAGTGTAATTACTGGCCAGTAACTAAATTTTACTAAAACTGACAATTAATGGCCCTTATCTATCAATTTCTTTTTTCAAACTGACAGAGCTGAAATTAAGCTGTTGCTCAGTGTGCAGCCATCTTGGACCACTCTTCTTATTGATGCTTATAGTTACCATCCAATATGTTATATGCTCTACTAATTATCCCTTTCTAACAGCAACATCAGTTTCAGATTCAACTAAAATGATTCCAGTGTAAATATTTCACTTATGATTGGTGTAGCCCTTTTTCTTTGTCTATACTTGGATATCAATACTTGGTAGGGAAGGCAGTCTCTAGCCTGCAGTCCAAACATCTTACTCATCCCACTGTATTACCTTTCCCTTTCTAGTTATTGGATCTCAGTACCTTGGTTCCTTTGTCAGTTTTCTCCAGTAAATTCCAGTCCCCTCTTGTCTATTTTCTGCACTCCTACTTATAATCCCTACTGGTAAAATCTCCTTTCTCCATCTTTGTGTTGGCTTAGTTCTTAGAATACATTTTGCTGCTTTATGGACATAATATTCTATATAATTGTTATGACTCTTTAAGGATCTGCATACAAAATCTCACTCTCCTTATTTCTTGAACTTCTCCTTATTTCATCATCATTACTTTCTAGTTTGAATAATAACCTTCTACTTGTGAGCCAACAAGAACTTAAAAATAATAATTGAGTGCTTTTGTCTAACACTTATAACAGATTTCATCAGAACTAATATGACTAACAAATAACCTGCATTTAGTAACTTTGTGTGGTAACATAACCCAAAGGCTCTATCATAAATATTAATACATCCAGTCTCATTGTCATTTGTTTATCTAAACATCCTAAATAAAAAAGATGTCAATTATAACATAAAAATTATTTTATGTAAAATCCATAAAGAGGTAAATAAAGCCGCAGTTTTAATCACATTCTGTCACTGTTGCATACATTGACAACCCCCAAAATCATACTATTTAATAAAAAGCATTTTATTTTTAGCACTTAAAGTTTAGCTGCCCATAGTTTTAAATTGGGCTGAATAGATATAATATCATTAATACCTGGGTGGCAAGTAGCATCCAGCCTTAACTGCCTGATTACTTCTCTGTAATCAATGCAAGATTCCCAAGCACAACCTCTATGGTTCCTCTTTACTTTTTCCAGTATTGCAAATGGAACTTTGTGAAAGCCAAGCACTGTGTGGAATGCCTGAACAAGGCATTATTATTGTTTCTTTTCCCTTTCTTTGTTGTAATTATGTTCTTATTTCTCCTCCTTAAAGTTGTTATAGTCTTGCCCACATGAAAAGCAGGGCAAGAAGAACTTAAGGCAATATATATCAAACAAGCTGTTATACAATTATTCTTTTGTAAGTAGATTCTTGATTTAACATTATTTCCCAACGCTGTTCTAGTATGTCAGAAAATAGATCCACAGTGGTTACATTTCCAACAAAGCTTTGTTCCCAGTAAATCAACTTCTTCATCAGATTTATTGCAAATTTTTTCAAAATAGTTTTTTGAGATTTCTGCCCCTTTTATAAGCAAATCTAAGGATATTACCCAACACTTTAATTAAATCTGGGAAGCTTTAAATACATTGCAATTCCTAATAATAACATTCTTAATAGGTACTGAATCATGATTATATTCTACTACCAGGGGTCTTTCAAAGGTATTAAATGCCCTTTTGTTGGTGTCCATGTGCCCATTTGAGTATAAAGGTGGGGACAATTTTGAACCCCAATTAAAAGTAACTTCATGGGCTATTGCATTTAATAATCCATGGGGATAAGAACACTCATGAAATGCTTTAAATAATGTATCCCTCTCAACCAAATAAACCAAAACATTTTCATATCTAGAAATGATTCTAACTACCCTAACTAGTTGTACCTTCACTAAACCTTTCTTTTGCACAAGAGAATGAAAACTAGTGAAATGTAACTATTTGAAAGTGTGGATTACCTATTCACATATAGTAGATGAACCTCCCATACCTTTAAAAAGAGTTACATCTAAATAATTCATTCTGGTGTTGTTGAGGGAATAGTTGAACTTCAACAGACTATACGAGTTTTATAAATAATCAAGAAATTCTTCAATCTTCATACCTGTGTCAGTCCGCAAGATAAAAATATTATCCAAAAACTTGAGGTGTAAGTTAAAATTGTTTGTGTAAACTGAAGAAAAAAATGAACCATTTCTCCCATTACCATAGGACTATATTTGCTTAAATGGAAGCACATGCTGCCCCCATTGCCGCACCCTTAATCTGTTTGTAAAACTCTCTCTCTATCATAGTAAATAAAATTATTGTTTAAAACTTACTAGAACATTTATCCCCTGAAAGTCCAAAAATCCACAATTAAATAGAGCCTGATTAATGAATTATAAGTCTTCATTGTAGGGTGTGGTGGAAAATAGATCTAGGTCCCAAATGTGTTTATTCCCCCAAACACATCCCAGAATTCCTTAAGCTTATAAGCTTTACTATCAAAAAGTTGTTTTAACATTTTATTGAGTTAGACAGGATATGTTTTAGAAAATTGGACTGAAACAATAGTTTGGAAAGGAGGTTTGCTTATGTCCTTATGGATTTTAGGAATTCCAAAGATGGATGGGACTTTGGGATGTGGGGCAAATAAAAATTGTATTCTTCTTACCTAATATTGCCTTGGGATGATAAATGTCCTAAGAAGAAATCATTTTTCCTTTAAGAAATATTAATTTTGTTCCTTGATGCTTGGGCATATTTATCTAAGTCCTGTAAGATGTTAACATAAAACTAATATGCATCATTTTGTTCATTAAGACTAGTCATCTCTTTTTATCTAGTTCCATAATCCTAGTAGACTGATCTTGAATCAAAGAGGCAAATACCTTTGCTTTCATCTATAGCTAAATTGTACCAACATCATCTTTTGTTATTGCCAAAGAGATCTCAAATATCCCTCTCACATTATTTTCAAAATCCATGACCAGTGGATTAGAGGGGAGAATAAATGTACACTTTTTCTACCTCTACATTCCTGTCCATAAAATATGAAGCTAAATTAAGCTTTCTTGTAAATAGTTTCAGTTCAGTCAACACATCAGCCAGGTAACCTCTTTTACCGTTTTCAAGTAAGGAAAAATGAGTGTGGGTAATATTCACACTGCTATAAATTACATACATTAAAACCATTGTAACTCATAACCACTCCATTATTTGTATAGGTAATAGGGTGGGGATCCGTTGATAATATCTTTTTCCTCTTCCTCTTCCTTGCGACTTTTTCTGCAACATCAAGTTGCCTAATTCCTGATTGAGTAACCCCTATTGTTCACAGTGGTTACATCCTAGTTTTCAAACTTCTCCCTGCCAACCTCTCCAATCTCTGGAGAAGAGGGAAGTCTAAAGATTCTTGGGCAATTACTTCAATACTCTCATTATTATATCCACTTATCCACTAATGTTATTGGTGTCAGGTAAACCATTGTTTCCAAAAATAAAATCACACCCTTTGTGGTTATTTTTGTCACAGGGTATGCTGTTTATGATTCATATTCTTTTGAATCCCCAAGGAGTTTCTTTGCTTTTTTATTCTTAATAATGTCTCACTCCTTATCAACCTGAAAAAAAATCATTGTATGTAGATTCATAACCACTGAACAATAAATTAGATTTAATCTTAGCATCAAAATCATGAATACTGTCCCTCAGCTTGTCAGTTTCAGTTTGGTTCTGTCTGATGATAAATTCTGTATTTATTTAACATTTGTTTATAGGGATAATCCAACTGGACAACTAGTGTCTGTTTTGAGCAGAGGCCTCGGGAGAAAAGCTCCACACAGTACAGAATAGTGAGCAATTAATGGTAACAGTTACAAAGTATAAGTGATAACAACAGCAACATGCTATAAAAAGTTTAAAATGTTAAGAAGTACAAAGTCTAAGGTAGTTTAGTATGTTAACAATAATGAAATAGAAAGATAGTTGGAGACAACTTATTGAACATGAGAGGCAATTACAATTATTAGATCAAAAAGTTGGTTGCTAATAAACAATTGTGTGAGTATAGTACTTTCATGGTGAAAGCGTGGGTACAATATATGTGCAAAGCATTTTCTTAGTAAAAAACATATGTACAATATATACAATAAGCATTGGTTGAGCACAGTATTAATATTTACCAGAAGCATAAGGAAATAAAAACTCCTGCAGTGTAGTGAGGCTTCAGGGTGGCCCATTGGAGTCACATAAATGGTTGGTGTGAAGGTGTGATTTAAGGAGTTTTTTGAAAGTGGAAGTATAGTTTTGTAATCTGAGGTCAGGAGGCAGGGTGTTCCAGGATTTAGCAACTTCATGAGGAAAGAGAAATTCCTCAGAGCTGTTTTTACATGGAATACTTTTGATCAGAGCTTTATTACTTGATCATAATTGTCTATTTGAATTGTAGAAGTTTAGATGGCCATTCAGGGCAGTGTTTTTTTCTCGATAGTATAGTATTTTGTGTGCTAGGTTGAGTTGATGGTATCGTAATAAACTGGGAAATTCATGCCAGTGTAATATATGTAAGGATAGGCAGCGGTGGGAGTATAGTTTGGCATTGGTTGTGAACCTGGCGATTTTTTTGTAGCATGTGGAAAGTTTGTCAAGGTCAGTTTTATTTTAGTTTCTTAGTACTGGGGATGCATAAAGTTATGTTGATAAGAGTTGGGTTCTGGCTATAGCAATTTTAGACTCTGAAGTTAGGTACCTTTTGCAGCGATAGAGGGTCCCTAGTGTTTTGTGGACTTTGGAGATAGTTATGGATATATGTTTGTTATATCTTAATTGCTGGTCAATTGTAAGTCCTAGTAATTTGGCCTCTGGGACTGGGGTGATGAAGGTCTTGTTTGCTGAGAATATAGAGAAGGTGGTGAGGTTATTAGTCTTTGTTGGGTGGAACAGAATAAGTTGAGTTTTCTTTGGGTTTAATATCAATTGTGATTTATTTAGAAAATTTTCTATCTCAGTGAAGGATTCTTAGGCCTTTTGTTGGAGAAGTTGGATACTGGATGCAGAGCAGATTAGGGTTGTGTCATCAGTGCATTGGACTATTTCAGCTTTTGTGGTTGCTAAGTGAAGTTGGTTTGAAAAGATGTTAAAAAGAAGGGGGCCAAGAATCAAAGCCTGAGGTATGCCTAGTGTGACTGGGAGTGGGAAGGATAGGGAGTCAAGCCATTTGACAGACTGAAGGTGGTTGTCTAGGTAACATTTGAACCAAAGCAGGGTGGGGCTGTCCATGGTGAGCTCAGAGATGCAGGTTAGGTGTTTATTGTGGGAAACTGTATCAAATGCTTTGGATAAGTCTAGAAAGATAGCAGAGACCAGTTTTTCTTAGTTCCTGTGTGTGTGTGTTTATAATGTTGGTGAAATTAATTAGGGTAGTGGTGGTACTATGGGATGGGTGAAAGCCATGTTGAGTTTTGGATAGTAAGTTATTGGAGAGAAGGTGGGTGAGGAGTTGGTAATGAATGCATCTTTCTAGAATCTTTGATGGGGTGACAGGATCACTATGGGTTGGTTGTTAGAGAGGTCAGTAGCAGGTCCACCCTTGTAAAGGGGAATGATAAATGAGGTTTTCCACAAGGATGGAATGGTGTGTTCAGTGATGGAGCTATTTATTAGTAATGAAATGGGGTAAGCTATGGCCCTGGATGCAAGTTGAAGGTATTCTGTGGGAAGGATGTCAGCAGCGAGGGTGGTGGGTTTGAGTTTAGATCAGAGATTTTGGATAGTTGATATTGGTACTGGTTTGAGTGAGAAGGGAGTAGTGTTTTTTAGGACCTTAAGAGATTGTGGGAGGTTGGTGGGACTTGTATTTTTATAAGCTTAATATAGAGGAGGTAAAATAGTTGTTGAAACTGGAGGCTATGTCTGAGTTTGAACCTTCTATATTGGGTGGGTGTGTAGTGATTTTCCAGGCTGGAGCATGTTGTTCACTGCTGCCCAGAATTTTTGTGGGTCGGTACTGTGTTTCCTTTGTAGGGAAATGTAATGATTTTGTTTGTCAGTCTTAAAAATCTCCTACAGTCATTAAGATCATGCTTAGAAGTAACTTCAATCTCTGAATTAATAACTATATTAGGTGTTGTTTGAATGCAATTAAAAATCAAACCTGCACCAAAATTCTCATCAGTATCTCTTCAGTAATCCACTGCTATTTGTTGATTGTCAGCATAATGATGCTGAATCCCTAGAGCATTAGCAAAATTAAAGTCAATATGAGCATCTACTGGTTGTGTAGGACAGACTAATCTTCCTCCACAATGAATCCTTCTTGCTGGTTATAATGGCAGAATAAATTCCATACCATCCATTTCACTTCAGGTCACAAAACATGTTAAAAGCTGGACCAGAGTAGAAGATCCCCAGATAGTTTCCCCAGTGGATCAGGCTAATGTGCATTGAAAGGTTGATCATCAGTCAGCAAGAACAAGTCCTGAGATACTGAATCCGCCATGACCAATGGTGTACTAGTAAACAGTCACCAAATTCAAAGGATAGTTTGTCAAGGAGTAGCAACTAATACATTCAAAAAGAACACACAGCTGAACTAGCCATACTCTGTAGTTAATCCTTCTAGGCACCTACAAAAAAAAATCAAACTTTATCCACCAAGAACGTTTAAATAAAAGTGAATTGAGAGCTGTCATCCAGCACTTTTACAGACTTTATCAGAACTAATATGACTAACAAATTCCCTGTATTAAATAACTTTACATGCTAACCATGTCACACCATGACTACCTAAAACTGCCCCCAATCAAAACATATCCTGAAGGCACAATCATAAATATTAATACAGTTGACCTTTTGCCATTTGATCATTTAAACACTCTAAAATAAAAAATACAAAATAAACCAATTAGAACATAATTTTTTATATAAAATCTATAATGTGGAAAATAAAACCACAACTGTAATTTAATTCTTCCACTGCTGATATATATATTGACAAAGTCTTGCAATTTAGTAAAACGCATTTTTAGCATTTAAAGATATAACATTTAGCTCCCCATAATATTAAAAACAAACTAAGGTTATTTAATATTTTTAATACCTTGGTGGCAAGTAGCATCTAGCCTTAAATGCCAGATTACTTTTCTGTAATTGACTTGAGATTCCCAAGCATCACCTCTTGGTTCCGCTTTACTTTTTCCAGTACCTCAAAAAGGGCATTTTTGAAACCCATCCTCTGTGTGGAATGCCGGAACAAGACATTATTACTGTTTTCCTTTCTAAGTTGTAATTATGTTTGTAAATTCTCTTCTTCAGAGTTCTTGAACATGTAAAATACAGCACAAGTAGAAAAAGGTAAGATATATATATCAATCCAGCTGTCACACAATTGTCCTTTTGAAGGTAGACTCTTGACTGAACATTATTTCCCAACACTGTGTTAGCAAGTTGGAAAACAAAACTGCCCTGGTTACAGTTACTATAAGGCTTTGTTCGTGTTAAATCAACTCTAACATCAGATTTATTGTTAATACTATTTTTGTGGTGCCCTTAAGGATTAGCTATCGAGTCTGGCTGGTTCAGTGTTGTGTACTTTATTATAACATTTTTTCAATGTGACATTTTGTGCAGTCTTCATATGTGTGGCACTTATTTTGGCACTCATTGCTGATGCAATCCTTTTATAACTGTATTGGCAATCAAAAACTGCTGCATTCCAGGAAATAAAGGCAATGAGTTTATTCCAGAACTTGTATTAACCCAGTTATTTCCAGTTGATCAGTAAAGTGAACATCATTGTGTTATAGTCCATAGTGTCCATAATCACCAGATCTCCTCCTTTTGTCTAGTTTCATTAGTCTGAAATTCCTGCTGGTTGACAACCCAAATGCCAACTGTTTTTCCTCTATTATCAGTTTGTAATACTTATTAAAGTCTTTACCATCAAACCAATGTTTAATGTCAGATTCACACATCCATTCAAATAGGAGAATTAAATATACCTTTTCTTCTGACTGAATTATTGGTGTTCCCTTCACCTTTATCCTTTTATATCAAACTAAAGTTAAGTTTCCTAGCAAAACATATTAACTCTACTAATAAATCAGTAATGTTAGGTTTTGCAACAGGTACATCAGTAAAACATTTGCTAAAAAATTGTAATGGTCATTAGTGATGTCCAAATTACTAAAGCTGTAAATTCCAAAAATGTCTGTATCAAAAACTGTACCTATGGTTGGTATAGATTGTTTTGAGTAAGTTAATTATGACTCTGTCATTGACCCTGTCCTCTTCTCTGTTGATCTTAATATGTTCATTGGTTCATATGTTGGTGTTGGCTCACCTTGGTTTCCTGTCCCAGCTTTTAACAATGTATTGTGCAGGATTGTTGGCTGGCTAAACATTAGAGGGGTGGAAAGTCTACCAAAGAATCTGCTAAAAAATTGTGTTTCTCTTCTACAGAAGTTGTGTTACTGAATGTCTCTATTGGTTCTGCTCTTGCCTGATCTCCAGTATAGTGAGATTTTGTGGTGGGGTACCCTCGATGTTTAGAGTAATCATTTATGCTGCCAAATAATTTTCTTTTTTTTTTCTTGGAAATAATATCCTTGCAACTCTTCAATTTTATTAAAAATATCATTGTATTTATATTGGTAAAATTCAAATATCAGCTCATAAGTGACTGATTGATGGAATTCTTGGATTTCATTTTCTCATGTCTTTCAAAGTCTAGTGTCGCCACATATTATCATGGACAAAGGTTCACACCCCATCCTATCCAAGAAATTTAATAATTCTCGTAGTATAGATTCATTTACCAGTCCATTTGAAATGTATATTTCATGAGTCCCTTCAGGACTCTGATGTTTTTGATACAGTCTCAAAGGAAACTTTTATCAAGGTAGAAAGCTCTATATTTACCATTTTTTTCATATAAATTGAGCTGTTCTTATAAAATACCCAAATCTGACAAAAGGTGTTCATAAAAAGTCAAATTTGTGTTTAACCTCTTGCCAAGGATAGTTGTTTGGTGCTTGTCGCCTGCTTTAGAAGTAGTGTTTCTGCATTCTGCAGTCACATGACTGTCTTGGTAATCAGTTTGACAAAGCAGTAAAACAAAATAAGATTCATTTACATTACCAGCAGATTTGAAAATTATTTTTTGTATCATTTGTAGTTCTTTGTTCAGTCAGTGTTTGTTAAAGTGGTGGTTGCTGGCTCACAAATTGCGTTAGCTGAGCTAGTAAGTACACTGCCTGGATGCCAGGAAAGATGAAACTAAGAGAGCCTGAAAGAAAATCAACTAGAAAAGGTGAAGAGAAAACACTGACTGGAAAGAATCCTGCAGCTGATCCGCAAAAAGCAGTTCATGCTCCAGCTTTGGTGCAAGAAATGGCCACCAATAATCTAGAGAAAAAAAAAGTCAAATCTGCTTAAAGCTGATTAAAATAAATGAAACACTGAGGGACTATATCAATTCAAATAGCAAAAGACTAAAAAAATGGAAGAAGCTTTAAACAGACATTCAAATGAGCTGATAAACCAGTAAAAATCAAAAGCTGAAATGAAGAAAAGGCTGGCTGAGAATGAGACTGTTCAAGAAAAAAATCTTCAAAAGTGGTAAATTGGAGAACAGAGCACATAGGGAAAATTTGAGATTTTCTGATGTATCAGAGAAATTAGAAGAAATAGACTGTATTAGTTTTATGAAGGTACAAATAAGCAACTGGACTGGTATTCCACAGCAGGAATTGTTAATTGAAAGGGTACACCAAGTGTATGCTCCAAATCTGGCTATGAGAATGCAGCCAAGATCATTATTAACAAAGATGCAAAACTGACTTCAGTGTTTAACCTGACAAAACTGTGGCAGAAAGGCAAAGTATTAAAAGACAGAGGCAGTGGAGTGTTTGTGGAAAATGATTATTTTCTGTACACCAGACAAAAGAGAAACAAATTTATTACAGCAATTGAGGAAAGGTGCTCTATCCAGCTGTCTGGAGGATCAAAGTAATTTTTGATGCAGAACTGGTTAATGAGGAAATACAAATATTTGCCCAACAAAAACGTGGGTCTAGCAGAAGGGAACTCTGATTCTCAAAGCATGTGGAGAGACTCTGCCAGTGAAACCATTTCCACTGTCCCAAAGGAAAATGCCTAAGCAACAGAGAAAAGCACAGCAGTTGACTAAAAGAATCAGTACCTTGAAAATGAACCAGAATTTGGAGCTGGAAGATGGAGATGAACAGGAAGACCAGCAACATGGAAATTAGTGAATAAATGTGGGACTGCAAAGCATCAATCGCATTTGTGAAATACGTCTGTATAAGAGAAACTGGAAAGAGTGGATTTAGGCTGAATTTATTAAACTTGTGGGAAACTGAAAGACATTTGCATCACTTCAAGTCATTAATATTTGGAAGGACATTGAGGGAAGGGAAAGAGGAAGGAAATGATAGCTGTAAGTAAAACAGTATTTGTTGTTAACAGCATTTTTATGAAACTTTTCGCAATATATATTCTGTATTTTATAATAAAGCATTTTAGTTCTTGTATGTGATAAAGATAATTAAATGGATGCCTTTTCCTCTTTCTTTATTTTTTTAGTATTAATACATGTAGGCAGGGACTTCTGAAATGGCTGTACACTGAGTTAACTTAATTTCAGCTATCCCAGTGTGAAAACAGAACTCAGAAAATATTGCCAGTGGATTTTTATTTTGTGGTAAGTTTCAGTTACTGGTTAATAATTGCACTGCCTGGATATTTAGAGAACCTGAAGGAAAATCAACCACAAAAGATAAGGAGAAAAGACTTGCTGGGAACAATCCTGCAGTTTTTCAGCAAAAGCAGTTCAAGCTCCAGCTTTGCTGCAAGACATGACTTCCAGTAACCTAGATGAATAAAAATGAGTTAAATGTATTCATAGCTGATTAAAATAAATGAAACACTGAAGGATCATATCAAATCAAATAACAAAAGGCTGGGAAAAAATGGAAGATGCTTAAGACAGATGTTCAAATGAGCTGATAAAGCTGCAAAAATAAGAGGTCAAAATGAAGAAAAGGCTGGCTGAGAATGATACTGCTCAAGAAGTGGTGTTTCAAAAAATTGGTAGAATTAGAGGACAGATCACATGGGGAAAATCTGAGATTTTCTACTGTACAAGAGAAACAGGAAGGAACAGAGTTCATTAATTTTATGACAACACAGACAAGCAACTGGACTGGTATTTCACAGCAGGAGTTAACTGAAGGGGTGCATCGTGTATATGCTTCAAACCTGGCCATGAGAAAGCAGCCAAGACCTCTAATAGTAAAGATGCAATCCTACCAGTAGAAAGGGTTGATTTTTGACAAAACTGTGGCAGCAGGAAAAAGTACTAAAAGTTGGAAATAGTTTTTTGGAAAATGATTACTCACTGTACACCAGGCGGAAGAAGAGTAAATTTATTCTAGCAATAATAGAATGTCAAGAGGCAGGTGTGAGATTCAAGCTGCTGTATCCAGCTATCTTCAGAATATATTTCCTGGAGGGTTAAAGTCCTTTTTTGATGCAGAACATGCTAAAGTAAGAAATAAAGACGTTTGTCCAACAAAAAGTGAGCTGTCAAACAGAAGGGAACTCTGCTTCTTATTATTCTGATAATAAAGCTCATAGGGACACTATGCCAGTGAAACCTTTTCCAGTGTTCCAAAGGAAAATGCTTAGGAGACTGAGAAAAGCACAGGAGTTGACTAGAAGAACCAGATATACACTGGAAATTAACCAGATACTGGAGTTAGGAGATGGAGATCAAGAAAACCAGCAATTTGGAAAGTAATGAATAAATGTGGGATTACAAAGTATTAATCAGATTTGTTAAATATGGCTGAACAAGAAAACTGGGAATATTGGACTTTTTTGATTTTGTTAAACTTGTAAGGGACTCCAAAGCATATGCCCTACTTCATGTCATTAATTTTTAGGAAGAACATTAAGAAGAGGGGGAGAGGAAGGAAAGAGGAAAAACAAATTTGATTCTTAACAGTATTTTTATAAAACATGGCATATACTGCATGCTATATAGTAAAGCATTTTCAGTTAGTTTTATGTTATAGAGGTACTAAAATAAACAGTTGCCTTTTTTTCTGTTCTTTTTTCTTTTTGTTTAGGTTTAAAAAGTGAAGGCACTACAATGTAAAAGGAGCAGAAAGCCTGGACAAAGCCTGGACAAAAGTATGTTGATAATAAGCAGTAATCTTATGTTGCTGAAGTGAAGATGGTTTGTAAAAGTATACAGAACATGATATAAGTAAAACTGATATGCTTTTTCTTACTTTTGCATAGAGGAATGACTGGATTAAGGTCATTGTCTTGATCTAAGAACACGTTTTAAGTGGAAACAAGTAATTAAAAAACATGGAACAAAATAAAAAGTTTTCCTTTAGCAAATAAAAGTTCAGAGTGCAGCATGAGATGCTTGTAACTAAAGACAACTGTGTATCTGGTTCTCATGCTTCTAAGGAGATAATCTGATAAGAGGGCAAGTAAAATGGAATGCAGGTCTGGTAAGGAAAATATAACAAAAGAGGGTAGACTTTTGAAGAAAGTTATGAAAATGTTTGATATATAAGATGTGAATTTAGTAGTAGGAGCTCAGAGAGAATTTGCATATTATTCCCTAAGGTACAAAAACTGGGCTAGGCTAGACAGAAATTATATTTCATTATATTTAATTGAAAGTTTTGAAAACAATCTTATAATTATTTCAGATCATGCTCCAATAATAACTAAAATAAAAATAAAACACACTTCCCCACCAATCTGTTAAATAGAAAGGAATTTAAGGAATGGGTAGTGGAAACTATTTGGGAGTTATTAGAGAAAACAGAAATTTCTTCAGAAAATATATCTAGGGAGGGGGGTAAAATGAAAGTGAAGTTTAAAATAGGGGTGAAATAAAAGAAAAAGACACATGGTTAAGAAGGGACTGACAAAGGTTAAAGTATTACAAAATAGGGGAATCCTACAGAATAAGAAGAGGAGCAAATGCAGACTACTAAACAGAAAATAAGGGATTACCTCGATAATATGCATGAGTTTAGAAAGATTGCTGTTAAGCAACTATTTTTTTGAAAATAATTCCAGAGCACAAAAGCTTTTACCATGATGGCTTAGGCAACAGAAAGTAGAAAGGGCTAGTGTCAAACTTAGGGAGCCTATAATAAGGAAAATAACCAGAGATTATGTGGAGATAGTGGAAAACTCCAGAACTTTTATGAAAATCTGTATAAAGCAGAAAAATTTGGAAATCAAGAAAAAGTACAAATGGAAAAGTTTTTGGAAGAATTAAATATGCCAAGGTTAGAGGTAAATGAGGCTCAATTACTAACAGTTATGATAGGAGGAGATAAGATAATAATTGTGATCTATAACCAATCCACAGGACAGTCCTCAGGAATAAATGGTATTCCTGTGGAAATTTGGAAGCTAGGAGGGAAGAAAGTAATAAAGATCTGGAAAGTTTTGTTAAACAATAGTTTAAAAGGAGGAGAAGCACCAATATCCTGTGGTGGCTGTAATACCTAAAGATGGTAAAGACCCATGAGATCAAGCTTATACAGGCACATTTCAATTCTAAACCAAGATTATAAATGGTTTATGTCTATAATGGCTAAAAGAATGGCAAAGGTGATGCCAAAACTGATATGGATCAATGTGGTTATGACAACATTAATAGTATAATGATAATCCAGAGGGAATTGGAATGTAAGAAAATACCACTGTTGTTGGTGGGTCTTGATACAGAGAAAGCATTTGTCAGAGTAGGCTGTGATTTTATGATTTGGGCAATGGAAGCATTTACATTCCCTTATACAATAATAAGGTTAGTTAGAAGGATTTATGAGGGATTTGATTAAAGTGGTGGGGGGTTCCTCTCTGATAAGTTATGTTTGAACGGAGGAACCAAGCAGGAGTGTTTTCTTTCCTCTTTGTTATTTACACTATACTTAGAACCATTGCAAGGAAAATAAGGGACTCAGAAATTCAAGGCTATAATTGGTATGGTAATCAATAAATGCTGACTTTATCTGAAGATAATATTATTTTGTACCTGACAAAAACAGAAAAGTACAGTTCAGTGTTGTGAAACATTCTGAGCCAGTTTCAAGTCTTTTTGGGATACAAAATTAATGAAGATAAAACAAAGGCAATAGCTGTAATCTATGTACCCACATGCAAATCTGTTCAGCAATACCCATATTTGTGGGGATATAATTAAAAGAAGTACATAGGAGAATGAGTTAAAAAGGATTATGTTATGGCAGCTAAGAATATGTAGGAAGAGACTAAACAAAAGATAATAAAAAACTGAGAAATAGGAAGCTCGGTTTAACGGATATGGATAGCAAGATACAAGCAGTGAAAATGTTTTTAGTCACTTTTATACACAGTTCAGGCATATTTTTATCAATCAGTGGTGAATTTGTGGATAGCAATTAATAAACAGTTGAAAGATTTCATCTGGAAGGGAAAGAGGGGAAGAGTCAAGTGGGATCAACTGATCCTTCCAACAGAACATGTTGCTTTGGTGTTACCTGATTTTAAGGGGTATTTCAGTGCTACACAGTTAATGCTCCTATATATATATATATATATATATATATATATATATATATATATATATATATATATATATATATATATGAAGCAGAAAGCTATAATTCAAAGTGGAAATGAATGATGATGAAAAAAATAAGGACAGACTGGGATTTTGTATGCATATCCTTAAGGAGAATAACAATAACTATTCAGAATATTATATTCATAAAGTAGCAGAAAGTATTCAAAAAACTAACTCAAAACAGGAAAGGAGATTCTGCCAACATGGATGACTGCAATTAAGGGTACCGAGAATAGGCAGGATGGGGCTGCAATTTATCGGACAAAACTGACAAAGGAACCAAGGTATTTGGAGCAAATAATTAAAGGGGAAAGGTAATGAAATGGGAAGCGGCCAATAATACATTTGTGCTGCAAGTTAGAGATGGCCTTCCCTATCAAGGATTGATATCAAGGTATAGACAAAGAGAAAGGTGGATCCTAAGTGAAAGGTCAACACTGGTAGACTTTTTAGTAGAATGTAGAAAAGATGCAGTTGTTAAAAAAAGGATAATTTTAGGGCATATAAAATATAGCATAATAAGTATAGGAATCAATGAGGAGCTAAGAAAGGATTGGGAAGAGAGACTGAATAAGCAATTTACAAAGAAGCAATGGGAGGATATATGTATGACTTCCAAATATGCAACAAAGTTTAGATGATTGTGGATGTTTGCTTGGAATTTGTTTGTATAGTTATTTTTATAACCATGGCAGACTCCAAAGAATTGTTCCTCAGGTAGATTGCAAATGTTGGAGGTGTGGTGGGGAAGCAAGAAGTTAATGGAAACATATTTTTGAGAGTGTAATGAGCTGGCAGACTTAGAAAATCCATGAAGACTACTCTGTCAGAAATCCTGGGTGAACAAATTACTGTAGCTAAGGAAATTATTTTTTGACAATCAGAATTGCCTAGACATGGTAAGGCCTTGCTGAGTTTAATTTTGGTGGCTGACAAAAATAAATAAATAAATACATTTCTAGAAAATGGAAATCAAAATCTAAACTAACTGTACTAAAAGTTCTGAATGTAGTAACAGAGATAAAGGAACTGAAAGTGGGATCTTCAAAAAAGGGGAGGAGAACATTACATAGAAAAATGGAAATTGTGGGAATAATACATGCAGAATAATGCAGCAACTAAACCAAGTAACTCCAACATATCAACCAGCACAGGACCCGGAGACCGCCAAAATAACAGCAACTCTTCAAGGCAAAAGTTTAATGAATGTAAAATATCCAACCAAGCGCTTTCGCCTGGTACTCTACCAGGCTTTTTCAAGGATCAAATAATGCATTTATACATCATCCCTTTAAACAGTAATGTTCCATGTCAGCTGATCAACAAGTAATTCATCAATTAATTAATTAAAAATAACCTCATGCATTTCATATAAAAATTAATGATTCCATATCTTTCATTCTTTTTACACATAGTAAAAAATAGCGAACAAAATACATAAAAAAACAACAAACAACATCCCTAACTTTAAAAACTAAAACCCAAACATCCCCTAATAAACTTTTAAGAGATTTTCTATTATTTAAATCTTTATAAATAAACCATAACACCCCATCCTAAATATGTTAGAGTCTAGCCCTCCTTAATTTTAACACTGGGGCAATGTTGATATTGTCGTTTAGTCCTGGGAACCTAGTAGCATTGAGTTTTAGCTGCCAATAAAGTTCACGGTATTCAAGTAATGTTTCCCAACTCCCCCCTCTTAATTCAGGTATAACTTGCTCTAATACCATGAACCTTAATACCATTTCTTTGCATGTCTGGGAATGCTTAAAAAAAGCATTTGTTTCCTTCTTCTTCGAAATGTCATAAAGATGCTCGTATACCCTTCTTCTTAGGGGTCTCTCTGTTTTACCAACATAAAAACATAAACAGAATATACAGACCCCTAAGTATACTTCGATGCACAATTATAGTAATTGTCAGATCTTATCTCAAATTTCCTATGGGGAAGATAAAAAACGCCCTGATTTAGCATAGCAGTACATTGGTTACAATGATTACATTTGAATGTCCCCTTTTTCTTCCTATTCATGTTAACATTTTCCTTTCTTTCAAACCATTCTTTTAAATTAACCCCTCTCCTTCTTATAAAATGAGGTTTCTCAACAAAAAATTCTTTAAGTTCTTCATTCACTCCCAATATTTAATAATGACCTGTGCCTTATTGGAAAATGTGTACATGAAATTATTCTTGTTCCCAACCTCGGAACTCTTCCTTCCACCTGCCTCAATGCTCTACCTAACCCTAATAAAGGTGGGTGTTTTGTTTCTCTATTATTTCTGACTTGAATTATATTATCTATCAAATATTCACTTTTCCAAAAATAAATCTTTAAGAATGAGTGTTTCTTTATTAAAATTTCCAATACACTAGACATCCTTGAAGCTCTAATTACTTGTCCCTTAATAATTCCCTTTTTGATTGCCCACTCTCAAAGTGTAAGTAGGCAATGGAGAAACTGAATATTTATTGAAAGCAAGATTTAATATAATCTTTCGTTAATTTAATATCCAGATAGTGTAATTCATTCAAATTCATCTCATGAGTAAAACTCAGAAAACCTGTACTTGAATTAATAAACTGTATAAACCTTTTTAATTCTTCCTCTGTACCAGACCATAATAGACAGATATCATCCAGGTATCTTCTGTAAAATTTTATCTTTCCCTTCCAGGAACTATTCAATATGTATTTTTGTTCCCAGTAATACAACACTAAATTGGCATAAATTGCCTATAGAATTCACCTTTAAACAGCATAAAATTGTTTTCCAGTATAATTTCCATGAATTCCATCATTAGATTAATGTTCCTATTATCCAAACCTGTCTCTTTGGTTAAAACCTCACCAAACCATTCCAAACCTATTTGGTGTGGTATACTGGGAAATAGTTCTATTATGTCTACCGTTACCATCCATAGCTGGGTGTGAAACCATTCCTGTTTAATGTCCCTTAAAAATTCCCAAGAGTCCTTGCAAATACTTTCAATTGTGGACATAAAAGAACATTGCAGAATTATGAAACCAGACAAGGGGGGAGGGGTAGTGTTGATGTATGAGGTAGATTATGATGCCCACATTTATGAAATGTTACAAAAGGAAGATCAATATGAAATATCATCAATAAATGAAATCAACATAGCCCACTCCAAAATTAAGTACTTGTTATATGACCATCTGTTACAAGGTGTCATTAACGAGAGTCTTTACAACTTTTTATATGTGGACAGACCCAGGATCCCAGTTATTCTTGGGATTCCAAAAACGCATAAAGGGCTAGAAGAATTGAAGTTTAGACCAATAGTGGCAGGGTCGGGAAGTATAACTGAGCCACTGGCTAAGTTTATTGATGAAAAACTGAAAGTTTTTATGTCCACAATTGAAAGTATTTGCAAGGACTCTTGGGAATTTTTAAGGGACATTAAACAGGAATGGTTTCACACCCAGCTATGGATGGTAACGGTAGACATAATAGAACTATTTCCCAGTATACCACACCAAATAGGTTTGGAATGGTTTGGTGAGGTTTTAACCAAAGAGACAGGTTTGGATAATAGGAACATTAATCTAATGATGGAATTTGTGGAAATTATACTGGAAAACAATTTTATGCTGTTTAAAGGTGAATTCTATAGGCAAAGAAAAGGGGTGGCGATGGGAACCCCTTGTGCTACGGTTTATGCCAATTTAGTGTTGTATTACTGGGAACAAAAATACATATTGAATAGTTCCTGGAAGGGAAAGATAAAATTTTACAGAAGATACCTGGATGATATCTGTCTATTATGGTCTGGTACAGAGGAAGAATTAAAAAGGTTTATAGAGTTTATTAATTCAAGTACAGGTTTCCTGAGTTTTACTCATGAGATGAATTTGAATGAATTACACTATCTGGATATTAAATTAACGAAAGATTATATTAAATCTTGCTTTCAATCGCAAATATTCAGGAAACCCCCTTTCTCCATTGCCTACTTACACTTTGAGAGTGGGCACCCTTTTTATCAAAAAAAGGGAATTATTAAGGGACAAGTCATTAGAGCTTCAAGGATGTCTAGTGTATTGGAAATTTTTAATAAAGAAACACTCATTCTTAAAGATTTATTTTTGGAAAAGGGGTACCCTGAATATTTGATAGATAATATAATTCACGAAGTCAGAAATAATAGAGAAACAAAACACCCACCTTTATTAGGGTTAGGTAGAGCATTGAGGCAGGTGGAACCACAAAGGAAGAGTTCCGAGGTTGGGAACAAGAATAATTTCATGTACACATTTTCCAATAAGGCACAGGAGCTGGAATCGATCATTATTAAATATTGGCCGATTTTAGGAGTGAATGAAGAACTGAAAGAATTTTTTGTTGAGAAACCTCATTTTATAAGAAGGAGAGGGGTTAATTTAAAAGAATGGTTTGAAAGAAAGGAAAATGTTAACATGAATAAGAAGAAAAAGGGGACATTCAAATGTAATCATTGTAACCAATGTACTGCTATGCTAAATCAGGGCGTTTTTTATCTTCCCCATAGGAAATTTGAGATAAGATCTGACAATTACTATAATTGTGCATCGAAAGGAGTAGTATACTTAGGGGTCTGTATATTCTGTTTATGTTTTAATGTTGGTAAAACAGAGAGACCCCTAAGAAGAAGGGTATATGAGCATCTTTATGACATCTCGAAGAAGAAGGAAACAAATGCTTTTTTTAAGCATTCCCAGACATGCAAAGAAATGGTATTAAGGTTCATGGTATTAGAGCAAGTTATACCTGAATTAAGCGGGGGGAGTTGGGAAACATTACTTGAATACCGTGAACTTTATTGGCAGCTAAAACTCAATGCTACTAGGTTCCCAGGACTAAACGACAATATCAACAGTGCCCCAGTGTTAAAATTAAGGAGGGCTAGACTCTAACATATTTAGGATGGGGTGTTATGGTTTATTTATAAAGATTTAAATAATAGAAAATCTCTTAAAAGTTTATTAGGGGATGTTTGGGTTTTAGTTTTTAAAGTTAGGGATGTTGTTTGTTGTTTTTTATGTATTTTGTTCGCTATTTTTTACTATGTGTAAAAAGAATGAAAGATATGGAATCATTAATTTTTATATGAAATGCATGAGGTTATTTTTAATTAATTAATTGATGAATTACTTGTTGATCAGCTGACATGGAACATTACTATTTAAAGGGATGATGTATAAATGCATTATTTGATCCTTGAAAAAGCCTGGTAGAGTACCGATATTTTACATTCATTAAACTTTTGCCTTGAAGAGTTGCTGTTATTTTGGCGGTCTCCGGGTCCTGTGCTGGTGGATATTTTGGAGTTACATGCAGAATAATGTTTTGTAGTAGAAATGAGGGTTATAGAAGGCAGGAATTGAATGAACTATTTAACCTTTGATTGATAATGACTGTATAGAAGATTATAGGTGATGCATAATGTTTGCGACTGAAAATATTTCACTATGTATTGTTTACATTTATATAAATGTATGATTGCCTATGTCATAAGTCGTAATTCAATAAAGATGTTTTGTGTTTTAAAAAAAAAGAAATATTGGCATTACAATGCAAAAGAAAAAAGCTAGACAACAGCATATTTAAGTTACTAGGCTGTAATATTAGGTTATTGACATAGGGGATGGGGTTCAAAAGATCACAGATCATAATATAAATAGAGCTGTTATGTTTTCTCTTACTTTTGCATAGGTGAATGCCTGGATTAAGATCTTTGGCTTAATCTAATGACAAGTTTTAAGTCAAAGCAAGTAAATAAGAGAACATTAATTGTAATGGAAACTTTTTCTTTAGCAATAAATGTTTCAGCTTATCTTTAGAAACCTGGCTGAAGACTACATTTTTCTTCTATTACATTTCTAAGGAGACAAGCTGATAATCAGGCAAGAAAAAAAAAACAGAACACTTGCTTCCTTAAGGCTAAAACTTAATGTATTCAGAAAGCATGCAAGGTGTTTTTCACACCTAGGAGGGAAATGAAGATAAGAAATGATCAGGCAACAATTACTGTAAGTAGAAACACAGGCAATAATATGAGCCTTAACATGAATAATCTCAATTTTAGGTTAATTAAGGCCTATGTCTACAGCTGTCTCTTTGGGATAATTGTTCCTATTAGGAGGGTTAAACATTATTTGAAGATGTACACATTTTTCTGTCTTTGTTTTAATGTGTTAAGTTAACAGGTTATGAGGTGTTCTGGGGGTGTTTTTTTTTTTTTTTTTTTAGGATTTTCATTAAAACAAAAAGTCTTGTAAAATGTGACATGGGATCCAATGTTGATGATAAGAAAAACTGCATAAAGGATTAACCTGCCAAACATTATTTGTCGTATGTAATAGGTGGGAATAATGACTTTGTATCATAATGGCAGCACTCTTCATATAATCTTGAAATGTGAATGGTCTCACAGGTATAGACTAAAAGGAAAGAAAATGTAATTATATTAAGAAATGCAGAGTGCAAATAATATTGCTACAGGAGACACTCATTTGGAAAGAAATGAGCATGTGAATTTGATAGACAAAAAATGAGGATGGATATTCAGCAGAATATCAGAGACAAATGAAAAGATGAGTACTTAAATTAATTGCAAGAGGAGCTCCAACAGTGATAGAAGAGGGAAAAAGGATAATAATGGCATATTTGTGATACTAGGGAGCTATTGGCAAGGGATGATGATTAAGCTGGCATCCATTTATATTCCACCTAAACTCCTATTATGGAGCTTAAACATTTTTTTGGAAAAAATAATCACCTTTCAGCAGGGAATGTTTCTTATAGGTGGGGACTGGAATTTAATTTGTAACAATGATGTAGTGGGGTGGGCCTGTAGGGGAAAACATAATAAAAGAGGGTAAATTTCTTTAGAAATTTAGATGTGAATTCAGTAGTAGGAACTCGGATAGAATTTACATATTATTCTCCAAGGTACAATAACTGGGTTAGACTAGACAGAAATTATATTTCATAGGAACATGTGCATTTGATTGAGGACTTTGACACACATTCAATAACTTTCAGATCATGGGCCAATAATTACTAAGGTAAAAATGCTAGGTAAAGAAGTAAGGATGAGATAGTGGTGCTTTCCCACCTACCTGGTAAAAAAGAGAGGAATTTAAGGAATGGGTAGTAGCAATGATTTGAGAGTTATAAAGGAAGATAAAAACAATAGACGTTATAGCTAGTGAGTAGGATACAATAAAAGTGGAGTTTAAAAATAGGGTAGAAATAAAAGAAAAAGAAATATGGTTATTATTTAACCAGAATTATTTAGAGGGGCTGACAAAAGTTAAAGTATTACAGAATATGGGGAATCTCACAAAAATAAGAAGTGCAATTGCAGAGTGCTAAAGAGAAAATAATGGAGTACCTGGATAATACACATGATTTTAGAAAGATTGCTGTAAATCCAATGTTTTTTGATAATAACTCCAGAGCACAAAAACATTTGGCACAATGACCTAGGTAACAGAGAGTAGAAAGTGTTGCTTCCAGAGTTAAGGAGACAATAACAAAAAGAATAACCAGAGATCCTGTTTGAGGTATTAGAGATATTTTGGAATGATTTTACAGATTTGTATAAAGTAGAGAAATGGAAAAATCAAGAAAAAGCACAAATGGAAATATTTATAGAAGACTTACATATGTCAAGGTTAGACAAAGCCCAAAGATAAGAGGAGACAAGATGAAAATGGTGATATATAACCACTCTGCAGGACAGTCTCCAGGAATGGATGGTATTCCAGTGGAAGTTTGGAATATAGGAGGGAAGCAAGTGATAAAGATCTGGAAGGTTTTATTTAAGTGTATTTTCAAAGGAAGGAAACTACCAATATGCTGGAAAGAGATGTAATGTCTTGTAATAGCTAAAGACAGTTAAGACTCATCAGATCCAGCTTCATGTAGTCCTAGTTCAAGTTTAAACCATGATTATAAAATATTATAAAATGTTATGTCTATAATGGTTAAAAGAATGGCAAAAGTGTTGCCAAAATTGATAGAGAGGTATCAGAGTGGTTTTCTGGAGGGGATGCAAAGATTTGACAACATTAATAGAACAATGATGATCCAGAGGGAACCAGAATGTAAGAAAATACCAGTTATTGGTGGGTCTTGAAACTGAGAAAACAATGGAAGCATTTGCATTTCATGATATAACAGTAATGTTAATTAAGAGGATATATGAAGGATTGGAGGCAAAAAATCAAAGTAGGAGGTTCTTCTCTGATAAATTGTCTCTGGACTGAGGAACCAAGCAGGCATTTCATCTTTCCCCTTCATTATTTGCTTTATATTTAGAATCACTGGCAAAAAAAAAAAATAAAAAAATAAGCACTTAGAAATTCAAGGATATAGTTGGTGTGGTATTCAAGAAAAGCTGACTTTGTTTGCAGATGTTATTATTTTGTACCTGATAGAACCAGAAAATGAGATCTCAGTGTTGTGGAACATTCTGAGACAGTTCCAGTTTTTTTGGGATGTAAAAGTAATGAAGTAATGAAGATAAAACAAAGGCTATAGCAGTAAACTATGCACCCACATATGAACTGGATCAGCAATACTCACATTTATGGGGACATGATGAAATGGATTTTTAGGACTATAGGTTCAAAAGGATTCTGTTATAACAGGTAAGGATTTGTGGGAAGAGACTAAACAAAAGAAAATACAACAACTGAGATACTGCAGCCTCTTGCCTATGTATCTGGATAGCAAGATACAAACAGTAAAAATGTATTTAGTCCCTTTAGTTTTATAAACAGATCAGGCAGAGGGGAAGTTGTAGATAGTAACTAATAAATAGTAAATAGTTGAAGGATTTTATTTGGGAGGGGGAGAGGGCAAGAGTCAAGTGGGTTAAGCTGATCCTTCCAATGGAATAAGGAGGTTTAGGATTACCAATTTGAGGGGATACTTTAGAGCTATACAGTTAGATTTTTTATACATAACACAAGCAGAAAGTTAAAATTTAAAGTGAAAAGGGATAATGGTGAAGTGGGGGGGTATTCAAGAAATATGAAAAGAGTGGGATTTTGGATGCAGATCCTTACAGAGAATGACTACAGTCATACAGACTATTATATTATATTCATAAAGTAGCAGAAGGTATACTAAGAACTAAGCCAACATGGGAATGGAGAAGGGGATTCTGCTGATAGGGATGACTGCAATTAGGGATACACAGGATAGGTAAGAGTGGGCTGGAATTTACTTGAGAAAGCTGGCAAAATTACCAAGGTATTGAGAGCAAATAATTAGAGAGAGAAAGGTAATAGAATGGGAAGAGTCCAAGAAGACATTTAGACTGCAGGCTAGAGATTGCCTACACTATCAGGGATTGATATCAGATTATAGGCAAAGAGAAAGGGAATAGGGGAATCCTAAATGAAAAAAAAAAACTGCACTACATCTATTGCCAACTACTTATATTTTTTGTTTTCCATATAGTCTCTTAAACTATAACCCCAACATTCTTTAATCCATTCTCAACTAATTAGAGCCTCCCTTTCACCTACTACAAATGGCCGTTCTCCTTTCCAGCAGATATTGGCCCACTGTTCTTGGAATGCTCATGATTTACTGTAGCGTGCTGGGTACTTCCAATGGTTTTCCTATTATCCAGCTTAAGTTCCAGCATTAGAGGCATGGTCTCAAAGAATTACAGGTGGTATTTCCCACTTGTTTATCAGGCATTTAATCCCTTTCAAAATATATATCCTATCAATTTTTGAGTATCCTTTGTGCATTTTAGAGTACTGAGTAAATATCATTTGGCTTTTGGTTTCAGCTTTACAAACATACTGCAACCCTAACATTTTTGTAAGCCTCCCAAAATACCTACACTTGGAATGCTGTATTTCAGAGGTTCACTTAGTACATCTTTTTCGGGTCTACCTGATTACACCGAAAGCTGAGAAGAACGACAACAAGATGACCGACACCGGAGGATCAACAACGGAGAAGACCAACAGTTGAGAATCCCGACACTGAGAACACCAACATGTTAAGGTAAGTGTGCCATAGTGACAGACGTTAGGGTCAGGGTGTGGGTAAGGTAAGTGTGTGATAGTGACGGACGTTAGGGTAGGATGCGGGTCAGGTAAGTGTGCGATAGTGACGGACTTTAGGTTTAGGGGCGGGTTAAGTGAGTTAGGGTTAGGGTTCGGGTAAGGTAAGTGTGCGATATTGACAGACTTGAGGGTTAGGGATGGATTAAGTGAGTTAGGGTTAGGGTGTGGGTAAGGTAAGTGTGCGATAGTGACAGATTTAAGGGTTAGGGGCGGATTAAGTGAGTTAGGGTTAGGGTGCGGTTAAGGTAAGTGTGCAATATTGACGGACCTTAGGGTTAGGGTTTGGGTTAAGGTTAGTGCATAGATGGTTGTGTATGTAAGGTTTAGTGTAGGTTTGTAAGGTTTTTGGTGTGCTTGTGTTGTGTGTGTGTTTTTCGGGAAAGGTATTTGTTTTGTTGATTGTCGGGATTGTGGTTTGTCGGGCATGTGAAGTTTCGTGTTTTTGAACTTTCGGTTTTGTCATGTCAGTTATTTTGTTGTCTGTGTTTTAGCATGTCGGTGTTATCAGGTAGACCCGTCTTTTTCATATGTTTCTAAGTTGAAATCACCCATTTATAGCTATGCTCTTCTCTGAAAATGAAATACATTTTTACACATTTCTCTAAATTTACCTAATGTTGAATCTGTGGGTCTGTAAACTCCTGATACTGTGAAACTTTTCTGCTCCACTTTCATTTTTACAGCTGTATAATCCCTTTCCTTATTTGTTAATTCCTGTACTGTTTGGTTTCTTAGGTTATTGCTTATCATTACTGCTACCTTTCTCTTTCTTTCATGATGTTACAGTTATGAGCTTTACTTCAGCATAGCCATATCGCTGCAGCTTCCTGTGTTCCTCTATTGCCATATGTGTCTATTGAAAGCACAGAGTGTGTGTGGAACCAATTTTCTCAGGTATGTAACTATTTTTCCCTTTTAAATGGGTTTCCTGATTTGTTAATATTCCAGGAAGTAATGTTTAACATTAGTAACTCACCCACTAAGTATGCTTTCCATTGTTCCTGCTATGACTCTGCCTATTATTGATTTTCCCAGAACTCCCTTCCCCATAGAATACTTTAACAAAAAATAACAGATTAGAAATTATCAATAATGCAATGTTTACTCACAAACATTATACTTGTTATATTTTTATCAATATGTCTTCCATCTTTCAAGGCATCTGAATCTCCAATCCTTGAAGTTCAGAGCGGGTCATCATCATTTGTACTAAACTGTGCAACAGTCATCATTTGTAGACCCATTCAATCAGTCTAAGCATGCAGATTTCTTAATTGTCTGTTTCCCTCTGGTTGATCCACCTGTATTGGCTTTCTTTTTTAAACATTGCTTGAATAATGGAAAAGAGGATGTCCCTCTTTTAGGAGCTGTAGCTTCTTGTTGCTGTCCTTAAGAACTGCTCCTCCTGGTTGTGATGAGTGATTAGGCTACCATTCCCTCATTGCTTTCTGAACCTCCTCTGAGTCAATAATTGTTCTTGCTCCTAATGGGAACATAAACAAAACAAATATGAATCCTCAGACACCATGTCCAACAACAGTTTACTATAGCAAAAACAGTAGTAGATGCATTTTCACAGCGTGCTTCATCAGACTAAACACTAAAACTTATGAAATGATTTCTTTAAATAGGAGATACTTTACATAATTAATTATTCAAATTTTTCAAATGTCTGCCTTTTAAAATGGACTTCAATGATGCCATGCCATTTAAGCCAGCTTGTAGCTTGGCTTCTAATTCCCAAATCCTACAGAGTTCTATAGTTTTAGTAAAAGTTTTTATATCCCCTGCCTCGCTGAATAACTTTAACAAGAGATAATTCTTGAAACTTGGAACTGTTCTATGCCAAATGCATCTAAATGCTTAGCCAGTGCATTTGTAGATTCATTTCTATTTATAGCTGAAATATGTTCACATATTCGTGTTCTGTTTCTGAAAGTCTGAATTTTGTATACATGCCAAGCATATTATGTTGGGAAAACAAATCAGAAGTTAAAAAGAATGAATTATGTGAACATATTTCAGAAGTTCTGAAACTAAGTCTGATTACATTGTCAAGACACTTTTCACTTCCCAGAGTCTGCTCTGTGTCTTGCCTATATAATCATCAAACTTTGCTTCTCTATTGTTTAACTTTGTCACAATGAGAGATAGGATGTCTTGTCTTTTAGTGGATGTTCCCCTGTCTGTGTTAATTTTTGTTTTCTCTGTTTGCTTTCTGTTTGTCATTGTGGCCTAATGGATGCTGTATTGGGTGGCTGTTTTTTGAGGACTATGGATATTTAGTTTTGTGCCCCTTTCATATCTTTCTAGCAGCATAAGACATTCATTTAGAGTGGATTTCTTTATAGCAGCAAGCTGGTAATAATTAAGTCAAAGAGCAAGTTTTTATCACACTATAATTAATTTTTTACACAAAAAGTGTCGTCTTCAGCTGTCAGCCACACCGAAAGCCCCAGCTAACTTGAGTTTAACACTATGAGGACTGACTCTGTGCTGGCATGCTTCGGGTTATTTATTACACACACATATATATATATATATATATATATATATATATATATATATATATATATATATATTTATTTTATTTTATTTTACATTTGTTTACCGGGCTAGTCCAACTGGATACATTTCCATTTTCAGCAGAGGCCCGGGGAGAAAAGCTCCACATTGAAGTTAATACAAAACAAATTATTTACATAAAGAAAGTAAGTAGTTAGTAAAATACAAACAGAAACATGGTTCAATCTAGATTATACTAATTGAGAATATATACTAGGAAGGACACTTACTCTAATTCTATTTACAGTACAAGATAGGGGAGTTCTATTTTAGTAAAACATTCATGAAGATATAATTGATTCAGTAAATATATACACATGCACAGTTCTATATTAATTAATATCAGAGTCTATTAACAAGGGAGTTTTAGAGATTAGCTTCTCAAGGGGAGTGAGTAGAGAGAGGTAAAAGAAGGTATTAAAAAAGATTAATTAGTAGAATCATAAGATTAGTCGGAATTGATGCATGGGCATAACCAGAGTGTTTTAAGATGTTGTTTGAGTTTTTGTTTAAAGAGGAAGGGTGAATGAATAGAAGTTAAAGTAGTAGGTAGAAGATTCCAGTATTTACCTATGGTATTGGAGAATAGTGAGTCACCGGCGATGTTGTTAGACTTAGTTAACCTCACAAGTTTGTTTGAGGAGCGTAATGAATTTAGATTAGAATAGGGAGAAATAAGGTCAGAAAGTATAGGGGTATTTTTGGTTGGTAAAATATCCTATGTACAAAAGTAAGTTGGGAAAGTATCAGCGTGTTTTTAAGTTCTAGCCAGTTTAGTTGTTGTAGATTCTGACAGTGGTGAGTACTAAATGGGTTTCCAGTAGCAAATCTAGCAATGCTATTGTATGCATTTGCTAGTTTAGTGAGATTATTTTTCTTTAGGTTGGTGTATATGGATGTAGCATAAAGAAGAGTGGAAATAAGATGAGAGTGAGCGAGTGTAATTTTGGCCTTTGGAGTTAAAAAGGTTTTAATTCTATAGAAGGAGCCGAGTTTTCTATTTACGGTTTTAATAGTGTTAATGTGACTATCAAAAGTGAGGTTGTTGTCAATTATAATACCTAACAGCTTAGTGGTACAGTCAGGGGATATATGTGTGCCATTGTTGGATTTAATAGAGAAGTCTACGTGGGGGGACTTACTATTAGGCCTGAAGAGTAGGAGTTTGTTTTTTTTGGCATTCAAAAGGAGGCAACGTTTCAAGAACCATGCCTCAACTGTGCTAAATACATTCTGTGTTAGAGTTTGTAGTTCAGAGGAGGTGTTAGCAGAGCATATGAGTGTAGAGTCATCTGCATATTGATTACATGTAGCTTGAGGTATTGCTACATGTAAGTCATTTATGAATAAAGAGAAGAGGAGAGGTCCTAGGATGGAGCCCTGTGGGACCCCAAGAGAGACTGGCAGAAGGGATGAAAGTGTGTTTTCCCAGAGAACTGCCTGTTGCCTGTTACTAAGGTTGGAAGTGAACCATTGAACAGCTTTGGTATCTAGAGAAAGAGATTCAGGGGGTTTTATGAGCAAGTTGTGGTTTACCATGTCAAAGGCTTTTGACAAGTGTATAAAGAGTGCTGATAAGAGGATACCATTATTGCGGTTTCTATTGATACACTCGGTAAAAGATAGGAGAGCTGTGGTTGTGCTATGAAATGGCCTAAAGCCATGTTGGCAGTTAGCTAGTAAGTTATATTGAGTTAAGTGGTGCATTAGCTGATGGTGAATACATTTCTCCATAATTTTTGCTAAGGGCGATAAGAGTGCTATAGGCCTGTAGTTAGAATACTCATTGGAGCTACCTCCTTTATGTAAAGGGATTATGTGGGAGATTTTCCAGATAGCAGGTATGGTTCCTTCATTGATGGTTCTGTTTATAAGGATGGATATGGGATAGGCAACTGCTTTAGCTGCCTTTTGAAGGTATTCAGATGGTAACTGATCAGCAGATGGGGTACAAGTTTTAAGTTTTTGGATGAGTTTTAGGATATAGGTAGTAGAGATGGGTTGTAGTTGGAATGTAGGGAGATTAGCAGATGTGCAGGTGGGAAAGTTAGACTTGTCTATTGTGAGGTGACTAGCTAGTGAATTGATGATGTCAGTGAAAAAGGAATTAAAGGCATTAGCAGTTTGATGTGAGGTATTCTTTTCAGCCCCTAAAGGGGAAGGTGTACTAGAGTGCCTGGGTGTAGGGGTGAATTTAAGGTTGACCAGAACCTTTTGGGGTTGTCATGGTGAGTTTGCTGTAGTTTACAGTAGTAGTTCTTTTTATCTATAAAAATGGCTTTTTTAGTACTATTTCTTAACTGTCTAAAGGCTTGTTGGTCTGAGGTAGTTTTGGTAGTTCTCCATTTAGCCCAAGATTTATTCCTAAGTAGTATTTTTTGTCTTGTCTCTTTGGACAGCCAGGGGGCAGGTTTAGATTTAACTCTGATAGATCGTTTTGGAGCATGTTGGTCAAGGATTGTTAGGAATTTGGTATTGAAATATTTGATAGCTTCTTCAAGGGTTAGGATTTTTAGAAAATTCCAGTTACAGGCCTTTAGTTCATTTTGGAATAATAATGGGTTAAAGTGTTTATTGCTATGTGAGATCCGATAGGTAGGGGGTGTACTTAATGTCACTCTTTTGTCTTATGATGTAAGTTAAGGTATGATCGCTTACATCATCAGGCAAAGTTCCTACTGTATATGTTTGTTGCTGTTTGTTAGTAAGAATCCAATCTAAAATGCTTTCTTTGTTGTGGGATTATTGATTGTCTGAGTAAAGCCATGAAGATTAATATGTGAGGAAGGATTATTTGTATTGACAGAAGACCAGTCACAATTAAAGTCTCCTAATATGATTGTTTCTTGTGGGTAGGTAGAAGATACCCAACTTAGGATATTCTCAATTGTGGTGTTATTATTGCCAGGAGGTAGGTAGATACAGATGATATAGATTGATTTATTCAAGTTTAGTTGTAGTTTAGAAATAAGGATTTCAGCCTTACTATCTTTTAGTGGGTTATAAGGTAGAGAGGAGATTTTTAGTCCATTTTTAAACAGAAGTGCTACTCCTCCACCCTTGCGTTTTATGTGGTCCATTCTCAATATGTCATAGCCAGGGGGGAGTATTGCATTGTCTTTAGTACCAGGTTTCAGTCAAGTTTCAGTAAGAGAGAAGATGTCAAAGGAGTGAGTATCAAGGAGGGCATGGAGATGGGCAATCTTATTGTTAATGCTTCGGATATTGAGATGTCCTATAAGTAAGGAGTTATTGTGAATAAAGTGCTTGTTATCACTCAAGTGGTTGGTTTCTGACCTTCTTTTGGACACTCTTTGCAAGTCCATTCTTTGGGTTTTGGTACTTAAAGACTTGCATACATCCTTCGTTTTGGTTTTGGTTCTGGTTCATTTTGCGATGGCTGGGAGTCCAGAAGGTGAAACCACACTTGAAACTACGTGCTCACAGGACAGAGGCGAACTATGCAAAGTCATTGGGCAGCTTTCCCAGCTGGTGGATCTTTTGACACCAGCATGTTCTTCCATTGTGTCACTAGCTGCAGCGCTCAACAACGGGTGTAATTTTAAGCAAAATCAGCTAAACGAAAACAACATATCTTCGAAAACTACGAAGGAAGCCCCTAATCGTACTACTGGACCTACCTGTTCTACCTCTTTGAAAAACAACGTTGCACTAACAAACGATGAATTCTTGGATTTTCCTCGTCTTTTGCGCAATACAGTGTCAGCAACCAGGGACGAAGTAAGGGCACTACCAATTAATGAACAGTCTGCATCTTTTTCAAATAACCAAGGTGATTTTATTTCTGCCAGAGGCAGTTTTGACATTAAATCATTTATAGCAAAAGAATTTTCAGTAACTGAATTGATGGGTGCAGTTAGGCACCAGGGAAGTAATACAAGGACTTACAGAGAGAACCTAGATGAACTTTATTATTTGCTAGAAAAATATAAGCGTCTTGGGTGTGATTGCTCGTTTTTAAAGGAATGTTTAAGTAAGGAAATTGTGCCTAAGGGTCTTCGTGTTACAAAATTTCCTAATAATGTTGTCGAGGGTTCTGAATTTCACAGAGAACTCATTAATGTTTTTGATAAATGTGGTTTAGAAGTGGTGGGTACCATACTTAAAGAAAATGAAAGGGTTAGAATGTGCTTACTAGAAAAGATTGAAAGGGCAAACACTATTATTACCAATGACTTACTGTTTCAGGTAGAAACAGAAAAGAAAAAATACAGGGAAATCTTTACTGAAATAGAGGCAAAATGTATGGCTAATTTAAAAAGGAAACATTTTAAACTGGAAAGGGACTTGAAAGATTACAGAGAAGGTAGGGCTTACCCTAAACCCAAACCAACAGCTTTTCAATACAACTCAGAACACAATTACATCGAAAATGAGCCAGTGGGTTTTGTTCAACATGACGTTGAATTCGAAGGGCAGGACAATTTTTCTGATTTTCAAGAAATTCCCCCTTTACGCAGGTCGGACAGGATTCGGAACCAGAATCCTGTCCGACATCCACAGTACAAGTACAGTGATTTCCCACAGACAGGAGAATACATCTATTTCCAGACAAGGATATATTTTTACATTGGATGATTATAAGATTTTTAATTATAGTAGTATAGAATTAAAAGAGGAACATTTTGATCTCTTGTCTAAAGGTTTTTAATTTATTCCTACTAGAAAAGCAAGTTTACCCAGATCCATTGTAGATTTAAAACTATTTCTTAGGAAAATGAATTTTGCTTTAATATTTCAGGAAAACAACACAGAATTTAGACAAATATGTCCCTTAAAGAAAAAAAGCACTGTAAACCCACCACTACACCCACAACTGAAAAACCTCAACACAATTCTAGAAAGAGAACTTAGGAAAGTTTTATCTGAGCATAAGATATTTCCAAACTTGTCTGTAACGGAAAGAGTAATACTAAACGAATTGAGAAACAATAAGAACATTAGAATTATGCACCCAGACAAAGGGGGTGGCACAGTACTGATGGATTTCATTATGTATGAATCCAAAATGAGGGACTTACTAAATGACACTGTTAAATACTCACGAGCTTCTATTAATGAGGTTAATTTAGCACATTCAAAAGTCAAGTTATTACTTTATGATCTACTATTGGAGGGTTCTATCAGCAAAGATATTTACAATTTTTTTATTAAATTCTCAACCAAGGGTTCCATCTGTCTTTGGAATACCAAAGGTACACCAGGACCCAAATGATCCTCCACTTAGGCTTATTGTGTCATCTGAAGGTTCAGTTACAACTTCTTTAGCCAAATTTGTAGACGAGAAATTGAAAAAGTTGTCATACGATAGTCCAATAGTTTTGAAAGATTCATGGGACTTCCTTAGATGTGTTAAACCTGAATTATTCTCTCCAGATCTGGCCTTTGTCACTCTAGATGTTGTAGATCTGTTTGGATCTATCCCTCATGACATAGGGCTCCAGTGGTTTGAAGACATTATGAGGGATAGTAAAATGTTTACAGTAGATGATTTTAGGAACTGTTTAACGTTCATGGATCTTATTCTTCACAACAATTTCATGTTTTTTCAGGGAGAATTTTTTCAACAGAAAAGGGGAGTAGCTATGGGGGCCAAATGTGCCCCCACGTATGCAAATTTAATTTTGTCCAGATGGGAACAACTATATATACTAAACAGTCCTTTCATTGGCTGTTGGTCCTTATACAAAAGGTTCTTGGACGACATAGTTATTTTTTGGACAGACACCTATCAAAGATTTACTGAGTTTCTGTATTACATTAAAAACACAACGAATTTTTTGGACTTTACTCATACTTACAACATGGACAATCTTACTTATTTGGATGTTTTTATCAGTAAGAAAGATGATGGTTTTTCATCTAGTATTTATCGCAAGGAAACATTTGCCAATTCTTATCTGCACTACAAGAGTAGTCACCCCCATTTTTAGAAAAAGAACCTGGTTAAGGGACAGCTGGTTAGGGTCAGCAGAATGACCTCCGATGATGGTGATTTTTCTATTGAGTGTGCAAAATTATTGGAAATGTTTAGTAAATGGGGTTATCCAAGTTCCTTATTACAGGAGGTAATTGATTCTGTGGTGCAGGAAAGAAAAAACAGATTTGCCCCTATTCTTGGAAAATCTATTCAGGAGGTGAAAGAACCAAGTACTCACACCCAAGAAGGGAAAAAGTGGGACGATGCATATATTATGGATTTCTCTGGAGATGCAGGAGTTGTGAAAAAGATTATTACCAGGGAATGGAATAAGTTCACTGAGATTTCGGATTTAGAAGTATTGAAAAACAAAACACTAACTTTTATATATCGTAAAGATTTAAACTTCAAGCAACTTTTTGAGTTTGGAAAGGTTAACACCTCCTTAAAAAGACCAGGTACTTTTAAATGTGGTACTTGTCCACAATGCCCCTTAATACTCAATGAAGGTAGTATCTCAATTGCATCAAGAGACAGGGAGATTACTAGTAAATGTTTTTCTAATTGTAACACCGACGGTGTGGTTTACGTTGCTACTTGTGAGGTTTGCACTTCATTTTATATAGGAAAAACTGAGAGAAAGTTAAGGAACCGTATATATGAACACTGTTATGAAATTAGGAAACAAAACAACAAAAACGCCCTATACAGACACACTTTGACTTGTCCTCAGGCTAAATTTATTTTCTTTGTTTTGGAAATTGTACCTAAGGAATTAAGAGGGGGTATGTGGGAGGCCAAACTTGAATATAGGGAGTTATTTTGGCAAATTGTTTTAGATTCCACAAAACCACCAGGTTTAAATGATATGATTTCCATTTCTTCAGTTTTAAAATTAAGGGCAGCCAAACTGTGATTTTAAGGCATAGCCACAAGATGGCAGTACACATAACTTTTTGTGAGGCATGTATAATTATAGAGTAATACAAAAGTAAATTTTATTACAATTAAATTAATTAAATGTATTTTTAAGAAACATAATTTAATTTTAAGGTTTAAACTGTTGAACTAATTATTGTATTAATTTATGAAAGTAATATAAACTATATATTTTAATCTGGAAAGTCTAATGAATGTTTTTATGAACAACATTATTTATATTGATTCTGGAACAAACTTGATTGATTTATTACGTGTGTAATTTGTATAATTGGATGGCTATATAAGTATTTAGAAATGATTGTTAATTGTTTACTTCTGATGAAGACTTGAATTTTGGGTCGAAAACGCATATTCTGTTTTTGGCGTTATTGTAAATAAAGTGCTTGTTATCACTCAAGTGGTTGGTTTCTGACCTTCTTTTGGACACTCTTTGCAAGTCCATTCTTTGGGTTTTGGTACTTAAAGACTTGCATACATCCTTCATTTTGGTTTTGGTTCATTCTCAATATGTCATAGCCAGGGGGAAGTATTGCATTGTCTTTAGTACCAGGTTTCAGTCAAGTTTCAGTAAGAGAGAAGATGTCAAAGGAGTGAGTATCAAGGAGGGCATGGAGATGGGCAATCTTATTGTTAATGCTTCGGATATTGAGATGTCCTATAAGTAAGGCATTGGAAACAGTGGTTAGTGTTGGGAGAGTAGAGCTTGTGATATTATAAGTTATGTCAGTGGAGTCATTAGTTGGTCCTGGGTTAGGGTGGATGTCACCATCGCTAAGGGTTGGAGTTTTTAGTTCTAATGATGGTTTGCACGAGAAGCTGGTTAGATATTTTAGTCTCCTTATATTTGGATTGTTGAAGTTAATGTGTGTAAGTCGATGGTATTTGGCTAGTAGGTAGTTAGGGGTACATGTAATGTTTAAATGAGTATGTGTTTGGATAGGATATTGGATGGCTGTTTGTCTGCGACAGTAACTAAAGTGGTAATAATTAGCTTTTTCGTAGGAAGTAAGGAGATAGATCATGGTTAAGCCTAGAACAAATATGTGTATGAATATTAGTTTGGTTAGGATAGTTTTAGTTATAAGAGACATATTGCTAAGAAGAGTTATAAAGCCCATGGAGATATAGTTAATAAATAAAAACAAGTTAAAATATAGGGAAGGTAACGTTTTCCTGAGCAGAGTAGCTAACTGTATAAGTAAGAGGTAGGTGTTAGGAGAGAAGTAATAGATAAAGTAAGTTAGGAGGGATGAGGTGGAGTTATTTCAATTAAGAGAGAGGTAATAGATAAAGTAATTAAGAAGGGATGAGATGGAGTTATATCAATTAACAGTTACTTAGGGAGGGGGTGTGGTTAGGGAGGTATAAGTGTAAGAGCACTGGGGTGGGTGGGATATGGGGGTAGGGTAGGGGAGCGATGCGGGGCAGAACCAGTCAGTAGATTGTGTGGAGCCAATCAGGCCTTCCAGAAAGCTTATCACCAATGTATCTCAGGCAGATAAGAAACACCTTATTGTGGGTGTTATGGCAGTAATTTATACAAATCCAGCTATCCCTTACTCTGGAAATCAGAGTCTACTATACAAGTTTTTAGTAGATAAATTAGGTTACCAAATAAGTTAGTTAAGCAGAGATCCAGAACAAAGCTCAGCAGACTAAAGCAAATCAGTCACTGTATTATGCTGCCATCTAGTGGCGTAAGGGAGGAAAGACCTCAACTTTAAGGTTAAGCAAATAATTAGTCTATGTGGGAGATAAAACGGCCTAGGTATGTTCCGCGAGTGTGCTGGCCTGGTTCAAAAATGGTCATAGCAAATTAAAAAAAATAGAGACACATACAGCGAGTCTTGAAGGCTATCAGCTGTAGCCAACACTGACAGGTATAAGGGATGCATCCAGGTGTCCACACTTTGGTAGACTGCATTGTAGCTTCTGAAAAAACAAGGTACTTGTGGGAAGTCTTACAGCAGAGGGGACAACCTGATTAGCAGTGCTGGGCTTCCAGGAACGGGTCTTGAAGGCTATCAGCTGTAGCCAACACTGAGAGGTATAAGGGATGCGTCCAGGTGTCCACACTTTGGTAGACTGTGTTGTAGCTTCTGAAAAAACAAGATACTTGTGGGAAGTCTTACAGCAGATGGGGAACAACCCGATTAGCAGCACTGGGCTTCCAGGAGCAAGTCTTGATGGCTATCAGCTGTAGCCAACACTGAGAGGTATAAATATTTATATTGTCAGGCCCCATGGAATAAGTATTTTTTGTCTTCGCACCTTCAGTCCTTGTTTGTTTCTGATAACAGGGAGTGTAATGGATTCAGGGATTTGTGGACTATACACAAAAGTAGGATTGAATGTGTTTACTAGTATATTGGCAATATTTATTATGTTCAAATGAGAGGCACCATTTTGTCTGAGTTCAGAGAGTGTTCTATGCTGTTTCTTAGCTTCCTAAATTAGCTAAAAAAGGATTTATATCTGTCTTAGCATCAAATGCTAACCTAAGTGCATGGATTATTTAGTAGACCTAATAGCATTTTTTTAGTTTTCAGTAACATTTTTGATACTATCTTTGACATAAAGGAATTTAAATCTGATGTATAATTGAATTAACTTTTCAAAATTTTATTGGAACATTTATTTATTTATTTTTGTGAATTTCCAGGGGTGTTGTTTTTAGATTTCCCAATACATTTTGTTCTAAGAGGGACTACCAAGTCTATACATTTATCTAAATGGTTACAGAACTCCTGATGCTGCCATAAGAGAGTTTTGAAAGCTTGTCATATAATTGGATGAGGTTAGTATGTTTGAAATCCTTGAACTCAGAGATAATTGCTGCAAAGTCTTATTGGATTTTGAATGTGAATGTCGTATGTTTCCAGGGAAAGATAACAGGGGAATGAAGTGGCTGCATTTGTGGGGACCAGCACGGGAGTATTCAGACCTCTAGTTGGTTTAACTATCTGTTCTAAGGAGTTTTTGTTTATTAAGTTTAAAAACCACTGGCCATACCTTATATTGGTGATGTATGTACTCCAGTTTATTGAAGGGTAGTTAAAGTTTCCCAATATAATGGCATTCTTGCTAAGAGGAATTTCATTCAGCACATTTAGGAAACGTATATGATAATCATGGGACATGGATGGTATCCCATAATAAGCTATATAGTAATAGTTTGCCCTGTTTAGGGTGATCTGGAGATCTTTTAGTTCAGTTTGTTGATCTTTGGGAGTCTATATGTAGGTGAAATGGTCCTTCACAAATAGCCAAGATTAGTGATTAACTAATGTTTTGCGAAAAGAAATATGTACAAACACAACTGTATTGACAACAATTAAGAATACAATCTCTGAGCATATGTTGGGCTTTGCCATTGCACATACCTTTCCAGCCTGATGTTACAAAATCATTATGTTACAGGGGCATGCATTAAATAAAAGAGGGCTGTACTGAGTGCATAGTTTAGCATAGCATATTAAAAAATAAACAAAAAAAAATTAATTATTCATGAAAGCTTTGCTTGGGTTTACTGTCAAAATGTCGATCGCCCATCAGCAAATGTGCATTTCATTGACTCCTTTACACAAAATCCATATTGCCAATTCCTTATAATGTCACAAAAACACAGAAAGTCGACATTTCTGACTGCTCCACACCTACAAACAAGTGCTAACAATGGTCAAAAAGGGGGTGAGATTTTGCTTTTTGGAATAACAGAGTTCGTCATTTTCAACTGTCACTGTTTGGAGTTTGCGTTAGTGGTGTTGCCAATGTGTGATCGACATTTTGATTGTATGCCCTATGCTTGTGGTTAAGCACCCACTGGGAGCTTTGTGCAGTTTATCAATAAGCTACTTGCTTTTCATCTGAATTCCAGCCTGTTTTTTATAGAATGCTCTATTGAATCAACTTTTGTCAATCAAACTGATGTGCCACATACAGCTTCGACAAAAATGAAGACTTAAAGCTACATAACCATGATGATGCAGCTGTAAGAGAAAGAAAAATACATATAAATTAATCTATCTATACACGTGTCTGTGTGTGTGTGTGTGTGTGTGTGTGTGTGTGTGTGTGTGTGTGTGTGTGTGTGTGTGTGTGTGTATCAACAAACATCTAAAGAACAAAACAAAAAAAAGCATAACTTCAGCTCCTTAAAAATGCTTCATACAGGCATTCACACACACATACACACGTATGTATGTTTTCATGAATAATTAATTGCTCAGATTTATCATGCCAGTTTATTGCTTCTTGCTTCTGTATTTCTCATTCTCACATCATTCATCTATAACCTCCAGGTGGTAACAGTCATGCACATGAACTCTTTCTCACTGTCTGACACCCACAACCACACTCACCAGAGCTCATCCTGTGTAATAAGCAAGAGCTATTAGCCTGTCTTTGTAAATAAAAGACTTCTGATTTACTTATACCATTTCTTAAAATCAACTTCCTTCTTGACAGGATGTGCTTATTTTTAATTTTATGTTAGCAGGGATAGAAAATGTACAGGATGTCATACACTATAAACAAAGATGACAAGCAGCAATCCAAAAAATAAACAGACACACACAGAAAAAAAAATCTTACTAGCTTGCTTTTCCATCCCATCTTTCTCAATCTTCCTATCTTTCCTCTCACTATGCTTGAAACAATAATGCTGGCGTTATCCCATTAGATTCACATAAACCATCGATGTGTCTGTCACAAAATAATGACCCTTGCACTAGATGGCAGCATACACTTTCATATAACATTTAAAAGTTCAAAGTCTTCAGAAAAAAGAATACAAAACAACTAAAGTCCTGCCATACAGGGGCATTGTTTTAATGACATAATTTTATAACAGCAGTATATCATTGTATAATGGCAGTATATAATTTACTATGGTTGGCTGCGTTTGTGACCAGATCAGATCATCTCTGGGTAATAACCACATTTCCCATTACTCACATCCAAACATATTGCTTAAATATGGATAGCTATCTATCTAATAAACATATATATACAATTGCAATTTAAATGATCACATCGCTCTATGAAGTTATGCTTTTCAACATTCCACCCAGTCAAAATCTAATACCAAGACAACTCTTTTTCAGTGACATTATAATAATCCAGGGCTCTCAACAGGGCTCCTCAGCCAATTGGAGTTATAAAGGAGGTTAAACAAATGCTACTAATATCGGCTAATATTAACTTAACTAGTAAAGAACCAACAAAGTGGGCCCATCAAGGGCTTTTCTACTGTTATTCTTCTCATGCAGACCTAATATGTAAGCTATAGTAACTGATGGAGGAAATGTTTGATTCCAAAAATAAGTCTTTCAATAAAATATTATTTATGTAATATTTCATGTATCATAGTTTATTAGCATACTTTTTATAAATTTTTGTGTTAATAAGTGGATTGCTATGGTTGCCGCCTCACAGGAAGAGGTTCTGTGGTTCGATTCTCGGCTGGGGTGCCTTCTGTGCGGAGTCTGTATGTCCTCCCTGTGGATGCATGGGTTTCCTCCGGGTGCTCCGGTTTCCTCCCACATCCCAAAGACATGCAGTAGGTGGATTGGACACTCTAAAATGGCCCTAGGTGTGAGTGTGTGCCCCTTCTGCGGAAGGTTGTGTGCCGGGCTGGCAACTCGATACCGTAAAACTCTACTGCCAATCATGAGCAGACAGATGATCCGCTGTGGCGACCCCTAACCGGAAAAAGTTGAAAGAAGAAGAAGAAGAAGAAGTGGATTGCTATGCATTTATTTCGAAGCTATAACAACTAACTCGTCAGTGGGAGAGAAGCAAATGCCAAAAAGGAGATGTCCCATCACAGAGCCCAGAAGGACACTATTAGTCTAATGAGGTACTTCCAACTTGCACTGTATGGGCCATGTCATTCAGCTAGTTTGCTATCCATCCTATTACATATGGGTTGATTCTTTTAAAGCATTAAACTTCTGTATGATGCTAGCATAGAGAATTGAGCTTTAGGCCTTGACCAGATAAATATATGCATTGTGCATTGCAAGGCTGCCTTCTATAGCCTCTGTAACCCTTTCAAAGAAGTTTACCATATTTAACAGATGGGCATTACTCTTCACAAAGCCAGCACTGCTGGGGATAGAGTCTAAAAGATTCTTGCTATTGTACTTTATGAAATCAGTTGTAACATGTTGCATGGCTTTGCACATAAGGCTTGTAAGTCTGATAGGTTTACAATTTCACAAGTCATTTGTAAGACATCACCACTGCAGTGTACCACTTATCAAGGACAAAACCTTAGCTAAACCTAGGTTAAACAATTTAAGGAATATCACTGAAAGGGCATGCTTAACACTATTAATTAAGCAACCAGATATATTGTCAAGTCCCATGGATGGAGGTATTTCTGGTCTAGGTTAGCACTTTCTGTAAATGATCTTAAGAAATAATTAGTGGAATAAAAGATTCAAGGACTTTAAACACAATTCTCAGGGATGAAATTGGTATTAAATTTATTTGCAAGGACACTGGCAATGTCTTTTGGGTCAGAAAAGGAGATGTCATTATGAGCAGTTTCAGAGTAAAGTAGGGTGTTGTTTCTTAGTTTTCTAACATAGCCAAAGAAGGATTTGTAATTATCTTATGCTTTAGAGACCAGCGTAAATTCAGGGCTTCTTTAGTCGACACAATATAATTCTTCAGTGTTTTGTAATGATTTTGATATAATCCATGAGAAGATGTGATTTGAATAGATTAAATAATTTAAGGAATTTCTTTCTTCTGGTGCATAGGTTTATTTATGATGGTGGACCACCAGGGTGATTTGTTTTTGAATCTTCCATGATACTTGGTTCGAGTAGAGGCTGCTAGCTCTCTATTTTTTTTTAAGTGGGTATAGGATGCCTTAGTGAAACATGCTGCTATGTCAAGACCAGAGAGGTGCAGTCATAAGTGAGTTTTGATATTTCTTTATAGAATAAGTAGAGGGTGACAGGTTTGCAGTCCTTAAAGTCAGTCGGGTTTACTCCAGGGGTTTTTGGAAGTTTAAAGGAAAACATTCCAAATCTGTGGCTAGACTTTATTGAAGAACAGTAGTGCAAGAGGCAATATTTTTAATAATCAGATTAAGAATATTAAAAAAAAAATAGAAAAAGAATGCTGTCACTTCTAGTAGGTTTATCTACTGACTGCTCAGTGGTATTTTTGTTTATCAATTCTAGGAAATTTTGGGCATATTTTACAGTCGAAGTATAGCTGTCTCAGTTTATTGAAAGATAGTTAAAGTCACACATAGATAATGGAGTTTTTTGGTACCATGGAGATAATTTAGAATACAGTGGAGGCTGATGATGCCAAACCAAGGGTGGGGGGTGCAGGAAGCACCTGAATGTGTGGAGTGGGGTTGTATTACAGCAGGTCAATAACCATTACCTATGATCAAGCAGATGTGGTCATTCACTTTCATCCGTATACGACTTCTGTATAAACCCACTCATTATAGTCACTTTACTGACTATATACACTTTAGATGTCTAACTGTAATCAACACTTCATGGGTCTCCATGTTACCCACTAGTCTCCCCTGTACTCTTCCAATGCCCTTCTCTGTGTTCCCCTCATCTAGGACACACACCATCCAGCGATAACTTTTTCTTGCTTTTTCATACTTTATTTTACTTTATACTCCCACCCCAAGCTTTTAATACTCTGTAAATGGCTAAAATTCCACTGTAATTTAAATCTGGAGGAAGTAATTGAATTGAGATGGGGTCTGCTAGGACTCCAGAAGTCATAAAGCTGTAGATGTATTCGGGCAAATCTTAGATTTGTTAAAATACCTTCTGACTTAATAATGATGGCCTGAACAAAAAATTATGAGTAAGAAAATATAGTCAGTCTTTCTGGGAATAGTCCCTACCATTCCAAAAAGCCAAATGTTTTCTGGTGCTAGATTGGGATTAAAAGTAAAAGAACAAATGGCCAGAGGCATATATTATACTGCTAAGTGTCTGGGCAAAGAAACCAAAGTACATGGATAGAATCACAAAGGGAAAAGAAGAGCACATAGAAGGAATGGATAGCCAAAAACTCCATACAAGAACCAAGTTGTGTTTTATGGCAACACTACTCAGTACAACACCTTGCCAGTGATCAGTTGATATCACACGCATCCTGCCTAGACCACCACAGATGGCTACTTACTGAGTGTAATGCTGATGCTTCACTGTTACAGAAAGTGAAAAAATATGTACACTACTACTGTAAAGCCAGAATAATAAATATTTATTTTAAATAAATAACAACAGTAAGTAACTGTTGACTTTTGTGCACACCTGATGTATAAGTTGAAGTTTGCTGCCTGACGACATGAAGATGTCGGAAGTCCTTGAAATTCATCCCCAGGTTAAGGATGCAGGGAAGTAAATAGTGTGGGAAGAAATAACAAGGGAATTTTTATGGCTAGGCTTGTATAGGCCCTAGGGCCGATAGCCTAGTACCAACCTATGAACCTATGAACAACATCAGTCACTTTTATGCATAGACAATCTATGCATCCAGTTAAAGCCAGCTATATTGACTAATATACCTCAGATATCAGAATGTAAAAATATCAGCAACTGGACAAAGTAATTTATTTTAACCACCCCTACACAGATGTGACCATTAATTATTTCCACATCATTCCCTTCAGTAGTTTAACCATGTATGCACAATCAATAAATGGCACACTTCCCCCAACTACCCCTTAGCAGTTTGTCATTGTATGCACAAGCACTTAATGAAACATTTTTCCCAATGATCCCTTCAGTATTTTGCCCATGTATGCACAAGAACTTCCCTGACACCAAAGTGAAACAGTTCCCCCAATAACCTCTTCAGTAGTTTGTCCATGTATGCACAAAAACTTCTCTGACATCAAAATTAAACATTCCTCCAAAAACCCCTTCAATAGTTTGACCATGTATGCAGACTCTCTCACTTACTTACGTACCTTTTTCCCACATCCTGGCAGTAGCACATATAGCGCCTGAAAATAAATATTTTAAAATAAATAAATGTTTCAAGCACTCATGTTTCCTCTTCCACATTAATTGCTTCATTATTCTTGGCTCAAGCTACCTAATCCAGTAGGAAAGGCTCCTGGCAGCATTATGCAGCAGTCCAGTAAGTTACTCATTGAGCAACACTTATGTCACTGCTGAATGCTGCCAATCAAATCCAATTGGAACTCTGCTCATCCACAGAGTTCTGTGGACCCAGAACAAAACAGAAAGTCAACTATTATTTTTAATTCAAAAATAAGAGCTGACTTCCTGAGTTAGCACATTTAATATTTTTCTTTCTTTTTAGCTGGGGGCGAGGGCTGCAGCCCAGTCGCCAGTACCACAACCCTGAAATTAGTTGATAATTAATCCTTTGTAGAATGATCTAATTGATCTTATGGCTACCTAGAGATATACCTGGAGGTAATATGTTCTTGTACAAATATAGAGACTCTACCACAGTTGCCATTGGGTCTGAAGGAATGAAAAATGCAAAATCCAGTTCAGAGGGAGTGCTCTGTATACGTTTAAATCAAGTCTAAGTATGTCTGCAGACATGGATGTTTTTCAAACATCAAGTGCCTTAGGATCATGCAATTTATTGTTTAGATTTCTGACATTGAGGAAAGCCACCTTAATGTTATCTGATTTCAAGACTCATGATAGTTACATTGCAATGTCCATCGATTGGAATCTATCTAAAAAAATGCACTGGTGGGCAGCAAAGGCTTTAGCCAGTATGCAGAAGCCTTGGAACGAGGGGTGCAGGCCGAACTGACTGAAACAATCTAGACTGTTGAGAGTCTTGCCCCATGCTAACACATCCCCTAGAATGATGCCATCTATTTAATCAACTATCTTTCCTTTCTAATTAGGCATTAATCAAGGTGAAGGAAGGATTTTGCTCAGTACTAAACATGCATTTGTAACATTTATGGAAAGTTCCAACATGTTTCTCTGCAATTCCTAAGGGTTTTATGTCTCAAGTCATTCATTCCCAAATATACAGGTGCCATGTCACAGTCATATTTGTCAGGAGTTAGGGTCCTTAAGGCCCTTGTAATGGCAGAGAGCTTGACATCTGAAGACAACTCACTGTAACCCTCTCCTTGTCTAGCCTAGTGAGTGATGCGTCAGTGTGCCAGACAATAGAGCCAGCTATCACTAAATCTTTTCTATGGTTGTTGTGGTTCAAATTTGGAATGTTTGAAGATAATGAGCATTGAATAGTGTTATGCTTGTCAGGAGCAAAAATAGGAGATGTGAGACAAGCCTTGGAACACCTTAATGTAAGGAAGTATAGATCTGTTTTCATTCATATTGGTATAAATGATCTCATCTGCAAGGACTCTCTGACTGTTAGTAGGGAACTTACAGTCCTCTTAGATCAAGTAGAGCTTGTAGTGGTGTCAGGACGTATTTTTCACAAATCACATATAGAAGGGATAGTCAGGTCACTGTGAATGAAAAGATTTTTTGGGTGAATACAATACATGGAAAAGATGTCCCATTTAAAAAAAAATGGAAATGTGTACAGCATCCAAGCCTTGTGCACATGTGTTCAGACAGGATGGCATGTATTTTTCAAGATCAATGAAGAGAATTTTTGCAGCAGATATTTTGCAATATTTGACAAACACTAGGCAGAATTTTTGCCAGGATGAAAATTTAACAGTTCACACATAGCATCATTCAATGCATCTCTGATGGTTGTTAATGCTAGGAGCATTAATAATAAAGTTTTTTTATTGGAAAATTTGCTACGTTTCCACACGATTGATGTTGTTATTGTTTGTGAAACATGCGTAAAGAAAAATGATAGGAAACCAGTTTTGTCAGGGTATAAATGTTTTTACTGTAACAGACATTCTAACAAAAAATCAGGTGGAGGTTTTATCATAGGGATTAAATATAGTTATGAGACCTGTGATTATTACATGTTCAGTGATAACACCAATACTATGGATTGTATAACTATGACAATAAAGGCAACCCTGTAACATATAACAATGTTTGGAGTGTAAAGACCACAAAAGTCAAGTGCAGATGACCTAGTGAAATTCATACATTTCTTACATGAAACACAGGAGGGTAGAAGAGTAATATTAGTTGGGGACTTATATTTACCAGAAACAGCGTGGAATAATATTTATTCAACAGCATTAGTAAGGAAATTATTCACAACTTATGTTCAGGAACAACAATTGCTTCAGATTGTAAAAAAACTACCAGGGGAATGAAGCATACTAGACATTGTTTGTGCTCCTAAAGAAATTACTGTTACTTAAATTCAATTTTTACCATTGTTGATGTGCAGTGATCATGGGGTTACAAAGGTTAATTTGTTGCTAGATAATTCTGCCAAACTGAAATCTAAACCAATGCACAGATGATTAATTACAGATTATATGGAAGCAAAACAGTCACTATGTAAAACTAACTGGGCTGAGGTATACAGTGGAAAAACTGCAGATGGAATGTGAAAAGTTTTGAAAGAGAAATTGTTTGAGTGCAAAAAATCAAAAAAATGTTTAACATCAGGATTTAGGCATACAACATCAGGGGATATATTTCCATAAGAACAATATATCTGATTAAGGTGAGAGACAGAAATGTAAGAAACTGAAGACAGGTAGAACTACAACTTTGAAAACTGAAATAAGCAAGCTGGACAAAGAAATTAAGCATAGTGTGAAACAAGATCAAGAAAAATTTGAAGAACATGTATATACAGATAGGAAACATCTTTATAGATACATAAGATGTGGAAGGAGTAAAGACTGTGTGTAGATTCTAAAATTTATTCTCAGACACAGATTATATATATATATATATATATATATATATAGAGATAGATATATATACACACATATATTTTATATATATATATATATATATATAGAGAGAGAGAGAGGTAAATATACATATTTACAAAATATTATGCAAAACAGTTTGGCTCCACAAAAGGGGTGATAAGCTGTCCTAGTGACATCCAGGTAACCCCAGATACTAGAATCAAATTAGATTATATTGAAAAAGAACTGCACAAAGTGGATTAAAACAAATCACAGGGAGGAGACAGAATTAGTAATAATAACTTGAAAGCACTTCAGCAAGAACTTACAGTACCATTCTATCTATTTACTAGGTCATATAAATATGGGGAGATTCCTCAAGATTGGAGACATGTGCCTATTAAACCTGTCTTTAAGGGAAAGGGGAGTAGGACAAACCCAGAGTCATACAGACCTAAAGTCTACTTAATTGTTGTGAAAAATAATGAAGAAGATAATATTGGATAAGTTATTGTCAGAACTGGATATGTTGGGACTTGAAACCATGTATCAGCATGTGTATGTTGAAAATAGATCTATTACCACCTGTAACATTATGTTCCATAACAATATAGTTACAGCTATGAATGAAAAATTGTGTTGTGATGTAATTTATATAGATTTAACTTCAGCATTTGACAGGGTCATACACAAAACACTGATCAATAAACTAGAATGACTAGGTATCGAATTACTCTTGATAAGATGGATAGCTGCATGGCTTAAAAAGTAGGACATGGCAAGTATCATACAGCATTTGAACAGGTGAAATTCTTGGTTACAGTCAGGGCGCCCCACGGGGCTCTGTTCTAGGCCCTTAGTTGTTTATATTGGATCTTTCAGACCTAACTTTTTCATTTGAAGTGTTCTATAGTCTATATGCAAATGACCTGAAATTGGGTAAAGTGATTACATGTGTTACAGATAAGGCATGTCTGCAAAAGAACTTGACTAAATTGACCATTTGGGGACAGGAGAATAATATGCTAATAAATACATCAAAAGCTAAGCATATGAGATGTGGGAGACATAAAATGAAAGGTGAATATTTAATGCAGCACACAATGATTGAAACTGTAGATTCATTTAAGGACCTGGATATATGGGTAGATCCTGCTATGAGTTTTTCTAATCATATCAACCAATTGGTTAATGATAGTTATAGAACTATAGGTTGTATAAAAGATTTATAAAGTCTAGGAAATCAGAAATGATGAAGTCATTGTTTGTTAGTTACATTAGACCCAAACTTGAGTATGGAATAACAATATGGAAACCGTATAAGAAAACAACCATGAATAGACAGGAAAGAATACAGTGGAAATATACCAAGGCTCATAGATTAGTACTAGGCTAACTGCCTTTGTGGACCATTTTAAGCCTAGCCAGTTACCCCATGTGAGAATCAAACCCTGCACCTTGCGCCTATAAGGTGAAAACTTTAACCACTACGCCATCCTCCCCACTAGCATCCATGGATGTGAAAATTGAAGTTATTATGAAAGATTAAAATATCCGAACTTGTACAGTGTCTCATAGATATCTAAAAGATATTATTCAGGTATCTGGGGTATTTAGAGACAACTATCTCTGTGAATGTTTGGGCTTATCAAAAAGTACTAGAGAATCAGCAAGACAATATATGTAGAATATTCTATAGGAATGAGAAGTGTACTGATTGGTTCTCTGACAAAGTAGCTGATGCATGGAACAAACTACCAAATTACATTAAAGCAAGTACTAGTTTAGATATTTTTAAGAACAGCCTGGACACTTATTATGGGAACAAGTGTTTTGTTATATTGGCAGGCTAGAAGGGCATTAATGCCCGTGCTTGAAATGTTCGTATGTATGTATGTACATGAAGTGGATGAGTAGCCTGATTTTTGGTGAGACTTAATCTGCTTATGTCTTAGAAAGGTTTGGGAGTGATTCTTTTGTAATCTCAGCATAAGGCAGTTCTGTGCGATTTGTGAAGGATTTTGTTGATGGAGGTGTATTAATCTCACAGGGCATGTTTTTAGGTAAGGAAGAAGCCTTCTGATTAATTAGAAACTTACACTTCTCACAGATGGAATTTGTAGTTTTGAGTGCAAGTTATCTGTTAACATAAGGCAGTTTTCTACATTGTCTTAGGAGACCTAGTGCTAGAAGTCTGGCAACAGGAATGAAAACTAGCAGGCTGACCTGTGTTTAGATGAGTAAATAAAATGAAGCAGAGGGCGTATGTAATTATGTTACAATACACAAAATATACTGAAGGCTCCCCACTGATTACTAGTCTTGTCTCAGACTTTGCAGATTTTTTAAAAGTAAGATGGAAAAGGTGTTAATACTTTTCTAGTTATTGCATAGTGTGCTAAGCATGAAGGAAGATATGAAAAAGAGGGTATCTCAAGCTTTAGCTGTCAAAAGAGGGGGACCTTCCAGTATGATCTTCTAGTGCTCACTGGTATGAGCAGATGTGATGAGAGCAGGAACTTCCAAAGACAAATTTATAGTACGGACATGCAACTCAGAACCCCTAAAGTTTAAAAGAGCAACAGAGACTGGCTTGGTGGATACTCAGTATTCCAAATTTTATGGAATACAATGGGAGGGTAGATATATTTAAACTGCTTAGTGGAGCAGCTTCATAAAATGATATGCTTACTGGCAACAGTCAATGAAAGCGAATATAATTGTACATTTAGCCTGATACAACATGGTATAGTCATCATTAGCAGCAGAGCACACAACTTTTGCACTGCACTTACATTTAGTAATTTATGCATACTATTTACCTAGCTGTACTCCTGTTCATAATACTACCATTTCTTCTGCAGCAGCAGATACAGTTGTAGCACAGAAGAACAAGAAAATGTTTAAGCTGACAAAGTCAGAAAATGGGACAGCAAGAAGTAAGAAGAAAGGATGTCCAATGGAAAATATAGAAGAGGTACGTTTGCAAGTACTAGTGCAAGACTGCAGGGAGGATGCATAATTAGACATGGGGAAGTATAAAAGTGAGAAATGCACATTAAGTGGACAAATGAAGCGTCTACGCAAAATGAGTCTAGGAGTGATGCACTAGGGAGGCACAATGTAAGAGTGTGCAGCAAAAGACACACTGGACTGGCAACAGTGGAGATGTGACAGACTAGATATATTGGGTGAAATAACATAGGATGGGGTGATTATGTGAAGGACTGCTTACTATAACCTGCCACAAAGTGTAGGGTACTGTAAAGGATGCCACCAGTCCACCCAAGAAGATGCTAATGCGTTGGCAGTTACCTCTGCTTTATGAATGTTGGGCTTTCCACTGCGGTACAAATGGCAAATTTGGTGTTGTTTATCTAAGCAGCAGCTACAATTATACTCACACATCTCCATTTAAATACTCTGCCACTGACTTCTGTTCACTATGGCTGAGTCACCTGGATAGTGGTTATGATATAATCCATAAGGCAGTCCTGAGCAAGCCAATGCACAATGCTTTCTAATGCATCCTTCATGGCAGGTATTTGTAAGAACTTCAACTCCTGCTTACCAGGATATTTCAGATGTGCATTCTACAAGTGTGTGGTGATGGCCTGGGTAAAGAGTGTTATCTTGCTTTAGAGAGCTACAAAGGTGATGTATGATAGTGTACAATACAAAGCATGTGAGCAGAAAAAAAAAGGATTATAGCAGGACCTGAAATACAAGTATGCTTACACAGCAATACACATTTGATTTATAAGTAGAATGTGAAAGTTTCAAAGTGGGGCTTTCATGTACTAAACAACACATTCCAGTGATGTTTTACAATACAGCAGTATTTGCCGTTTTGTTGCCTGCAAATATGACACCTGACAGAACAAAAGGTATGGATAGTATAAAGTCCAGGCACCTTAAATTGATTTAACAGCTTTAATAATTAATCCAGACTTCAGCAGAATAGCAACAGCTTCCAAAGCAGATTGTGTAATTTCTTAGTAAATAGACTACATTTATGACAGTATCCTGAATGTTAGAAGGCTAAATGCCACTTGACTGAAATACTGTCTGACTGAAAATTCACCACAATACAAACTGTACATGTAGAGCACATTTATCTAAATTTTCACAGTAGGGTAGTTCTCCTTGTCAATTTTGCCCTACTAATATATTCTTACTTCAGGATCATACAACTTTGGAAGAAGAAATGGATATTTGGTTTTGAGAAAACATCAGTTTTATCTTCATTCCAGTACCTTTTTCATTTGAGCAATACCCCTGTTTTTTTCTTACTGAGGTGCATTTCCTCTAACATTGCTCTCTCTCTCTCTCTCTCTCTATATATATATATATATATATATTTATACTCCTTCATTCAAGGCAGTGCTCACCAGCAGTAGCAGTGAAGTCTCAGAATCTTTCCTTCCTCTTTCATGCTATCAGACTAAAATAACAATATCTCAAGAATACATCTTCTTCTAAAAAAAAGAAAAAAAAAACTTTGCTTTAATACAGTCGAGGTTAAAAAATCTCCTTTGTGTACTTTTCTATAGTAAACAGTCATCTTCTACGTGTTTTTTAAACATCTTTATTGAATTATCACTTGGAACATAGCCAAACTTACATTTATATTAAAGTAATCAATACATATTAAGTTCACGTCTAGACTGTAGATCTCAGTCTTCCCTACTTGTTCTGTTCTCTAATTCTGTCAAGTTTTGAAACATTTCTTCTTGAGCAGTCTTATAGGTTCATAGGTGTTTACTAGGCTAAAGACCACAAGAGCCTTTTTAAGCCTAGCCACGCATCCCAATTCTCTGATAAGTTCTGGTACCCTTGATAAGTGTAAGCATGGGCCTGGGAGATGAGCCATTTACAGGTTACCTGTTTGCATTAGAGACTTAGGTGCCAAACCTGGGATGAATTTCCGGTTTCCCATTCAATTGTCCAAATTGCACTTGAATTGGGTTAGGGAGGAACTCTGGTTCACTTGGATGGGGAGCCTGTTCCATAGATGGGGGGGGGGGGTGAGTTTCATGCTCAGCTAGCTTTTTCTTCAATTCACCCTCTGATTTTTGCAGTTTTATCAGCTCATCTGAATATCAGTTTAAAGCTTCCATTTTTTTCCAGGCTTTTATTATTTGAGTTGATGTTCTCCTTCAGTGTTTCATTTATTGTAATCAGTTCTAAGCACATTTAACTTATTTTTTTCCTCTAGGTTACTGGAATTAAAGTCTTGCAACAAAGCTAAAGTTTGAACTGCTTTTTCCTGAACAGCTGTGGGATTCTTCCCAGTCAGTGTTTTCTCCTGAACTTTTGTGATTGGTTTTCTTTCAGGTTCTCTGAATTTCTTCTTTGCTGGCATCCAGGCACTGCACTTACTAGACTGTTACTGAAATTTACCCAACACAGCAAATCCACTGGCTCTCTTTTCTGAGTTTCTTTTAGAGATAAAATTAAGCTGTTACTCAGTGTGCAGAAGGAGGAGAAGCACCAACATCCTGGAAGAAAGTGGTGGTGGCTGTAATACCTAAAGATGGTAAAGGACCCTCAGATCTGGCTTTATACAGGCCCATTTCAATACAAAACCATGATTATAGTGTTCATGCCTATAATGGCTAAACGGATGACAAAGGCATTGCAAATTGATAGATATGGACCAATATGGTTTTGTGGAAGGAAGGCAAACATTTGACAACACTAATAGAACTATGATGATCCAGAAGGAAGCAGAATGTAAGAAAATACTACTGTTATTGGTGGGTCTTGATTCAGAGAAAGCATTCAACAGAGTAAGCTGGGCTTTTATGTGTAGGGGAAATGGTTAGAAAAGATTGGGAAGAGAGGTTGATTAGGAGGATATACAAGGGATCAAAGGCAAATATTAAAGTATGGGGGTTTCTCTCTAATACATTCTGTTTGAGCAGAGGAACCAAGCAGGTGTGTACCTTTCCCCTTTGTTATTTGCTTTATATTTAGAAGCACTGACAAAGAAAATAAGGGATTCAGAAATGTAAGAATATAATTGGTATTGTAATCAAGAAAAGTTGGCTTTATTTGTAGATGATAAAACCAGAAAAGGACATTTCAGCATTGTGGAAAATTCTAATACAGTTTCAGGTCCTTCTGGGATACAAAATTAATGAAGATAAAACAAAGAAAATAGCTGTAAAACATGTACCCACACGAGAATCAGATCAGTACTATCCAACACGGTCAAATGAAGTAATTAGAAGTATGGATTAAAAAGGATTCTCTTATGAAAGCTAAGGATATGTGAGATGAGACTAAACAAAAGATAATACAAAAAAAAACTGAGAAAATGTAAACTCTTTGTATAGATATGGATAGCAAGATACAAGCAGTGAAAATGTTTTTAGTCCCTTTAGTTTTATACAGAGGTCAGACTTATTTTTATCAACCAGGGGAGAATTTGTGGACAGTAATTAACAAAGAGTTGAAAGATTTTATCCTGGGGAGGGCAAGGGTCAAGTGAGATAAGGTGAGCCTTCCAACAGAACAAGTTGGCTTGGGATTACTTGATTTGAAGAAGTATTTCAAAGTTACACAGTTAAGGATCCTATACATAACTAAAGCAGAATGCTATAATTCAAAGTGGAAAGCGATGATGGTGAAATTGGGGGGGGGGTCAAGAAACAAGGAGAGACTGGAACTTTGGATGCAGATCCCTAAGAAGAACAATAATCATACTGGATATTATATTCATAAAGTAGCAGAAAGTACTCTAAGAACTAAGCCAACGTGGGAAAGGAAAATCAGATTCTGCTGATAGGCATGACTACAATAAGGCATACAGAGAATAGGCAAGAGTGAGCTGGAATTTACTAGAAAAACTGACAAAGAAACCAAGGTACTGGAGAAAATAATTAGAGAGGGAAGGGTAACAAAATGGGAAGAGGCCAAGAAGTCATTTGGACTGCAAGTTAGTGATTGTCTTCTCTAGCAAGGGTTGATATCAGAGTATAGACAAAGAGAAAGAAATAGTGGGATCTTGAGCAAAAGGCCAGCACTAGTAGAGTTTTAAGTAGAATCTAGAAGAGAAGCTGTTGTTAAAAAGGGATAAGTAGTAGGGCATATAAAATATTGCATAACTATAGGAATCAATCAGATGTGGTTAGAAAGGATTGGGAGAGATTGGATAAGCAATTTACAAATAAATAATTGAAGGATATATGTATGGCTGTCAACTATGCAACAAAGTCTAAAAGATTTAGGATCTTTGCTTAGAAGTGACTCCATAGATATTTTTCTAACCCAAGCAGACTCCACACAATTTTTTCTCAGGTAAACTGCAAATGTTGAAGGTGTGCTAGGGAAGAAACAGGCAATTGGGGACATATTGTTTGTGACTTTAATGAGTTGTTGGACTTTAAAAATTCCCTGCAGACTACTCTATCAGAAATTTGGGATGAGAAAATTGCTGTAGCTAAGAAAATTGTTTATTTGAGTTATGATATTGTGGACGGCGCAGTGGTCAGTGGTTGGATTGTCACCTCACAGCAAGAGGTTCTCCAGTTCGATTCTCAACTGAGGTGCCTTCTGTGTGGAGTGTGCAAGTCCTCCCTGTGTTTATGTGGGTTTCATCTGGGTGATCCGATTTCCTTCCACTTTACAAAGGCATGCATCTGGAGAGTTTCTCCCCAGGCCTTCACTGAAAATTGGCTTTCTTCCAAGTCTGACTTTCCCAGTAAACAAATGTTAAATAAATAAATAATGATACAGAATCAGAATTCCCTAGATGTAGCAAAGCCTTGTTGAGCTTATTTCTGCTGGCTGCCAAAAAAACGCAGTTACTGGAAAATGGAAATCAAAGTCTTAAACTGATTGTACTATAAGTACTGAATATAGTAAGAGATAAAAGAACTGGAAGTGGCATCTTTAGAAAATGGTAGGAGCAAATTACATAGAAAAAAATGGGAATTGTGGAAACAATATATGTAGAATAATATTTTGGAAAAGGAATGAGAGTTAAGAGAAGGCCGGAATGGAATGAGCTATGTAATGTTTGACAATGACTGTTTAGATTATAAGTATAAAGTTGTATAATGTTTGCAAATGAAAATATGCCATATGATTTGTATTCATTTATATAAATGTATGATTGCTTATGTCATAAGTGATAATTCAATAAAGATATTTCTTGTTTAAAAATGCTTTTAAGCAAAACCGTCCAGATCTTTATCACTTTCTTCTGTCCTACTTCCAAACATCCACTGGAATATCATCTATTCCTGGAGACTTTCCTCTAGATTAGTTATATGTCACCATTTTGATCTCATCTTCTCTTATCTTAACTGTTAATTGTTGAGCCTAATTTACCTCTGACTTTGGAATACTTAAGTCTTCCATAAACATTTTCATTTGTGCTTTTTCTTGATTCCCCCACTTGTCTGCTTTATACATATTTTCATAAAATTTACAAAATATCTCTAATGCCGTTGTCGCCTCACAGTAAGACGCTGTCCGGTTCGATTCTCAGCTAAAGCGTCTTCTGCATGGAGATGTGCGTGAATGGGCGTACCTTCGTTGAAGGTTGTGCATCAGGGCTGGTAACTCGGCATGTAAAAATCAACTACCAATCATTAGCGGACCGGAGTTCTGCTGTGGTGACCCCTAACTGGGAAAAGCTGAAAGACACAACAACTTCTACAGTATCTCTAGTTATTTTTCTTGTTATCGGCTCCCTGGGTTTGGCAACAGTCCTTTGTACTTTCTGCTGCCTAAGTTGTTGTGCCAAAAATTCTTGTGCTCTGTAGTTATTATAAAAACAAAGACAGTTGCTTAACAGCAATCTTTCTAAACTCATGCATATCATACAGGAACTCCAGTATTTTCTCTTTAATACTCTGCAATTGCAGCTTCTCTTTTTCTGTGAGATTCCTCTTATTTTGTAATACTTTAACCTTTGTCAGCCCCTCTAAGAAAGTCTTATTGCTTCTTAACTATATTGCTTTTCCTTTTATCTCTACCCTATTTTTAAATTCCACTTTCATTTTATCCCACTCAGTAACTATAACTTCCGGAGTACTTTTTATCTTCCATAATAACTCCCAGATAATTTCCACTACCCATTCCTTAAATTCCTCTCTTTTTAACAGATAGGTGGGAAAGTACCAGTGTCTCATTTTTAATTTATTACCTTGTATTTTTTTAGTAATTATTAGTGAATGTTCTGAAAAAGTTATTGGATGTGTATCAAAGGTCTCAATTAAATCAACATGTTCCAGTGAAATATAATTTCTATCATGTCTAGACCAGTTATTGTACCTTGAGGAATACTATGTAAATTCTTTCTGAGTTCCTGCTGCTGTAACAGCTATAAAAAATTTAACATTTACAATTACACCGACCTCTCTCTTAATACTTCCCACTTTCATTTGTTTTCTAAAGGTATGAAATATATTCCAACAACAAATTTTAAATTAGTAGACTGTCTAAGTGAAATTAAATTATACATAAGGAAATTGAAATTAGCTATTATGTTTTATAATTCGGACAATAAAGGATGGAATCAGAGTACGGGCATCAATTCATTAAAAAGAAAAGTAGTTTTATGCCTTTAATAAATCCAACCTTATTAGTATATGACAAATCAGTTACCAAACAAATATACCAATTACAAAGTACTATAGGTGGCAAAAAAATCAAATCTAATTTATCTGAAGATGAAACAAAGATACTAAAAGACATGAGGAATGACAAAACTATTCGTGTATTGAAACCTGATAAAGGGGGAGGCATAGTGATATATGACAATATGGTATATGCTTCCAAAATGTATGATATGCTACATGTCTCAGGAAATTATGAGATTATTTCTTTAAAAGAAATAAATTTGGCATACACAAGAATTGACATGCATATTGGGGAATTTTTGATTGATAAACATATTACTATAGATACGTATAATTACCATCAGGTGGCAGCATCATTGGTTGGAATTCCCAAAATTCATAAAAATATAGATAATCCACCTTTTCGACCCATCATTTCTGGAAGCAGATCCAAGACCTTCCATCTTGGGGTAGCTGTGGATACTATGCTGAAACACATTTACAGCAAAATTCCTCATCTAGTTAAGGATTCATGGGAATTCTTGAAAAATTATCCCACTCACTTGTATAAGGATGAGTTGTTATTTGTCACCATTGATGTACTTGATCTATTCTCATGCATACCTAAAGAGGAGGGATTGAATGCTTTTGCAAATAGCATTAGAAAATATGCTGAGTTTGATTGGGACAAAGCATGTCTTATTATTGAAATGATGAGTATAGTTTTGGAACATAATTACATCTATTATGAAGGCGAGTATTTCAGACAAATCAGGGGCATAACAATGGGGGCTGCTTGCACCCCCATTTTTGCAAACCTGGTTATGCTGGATTGGGAGGAATCCATAGTGTTGCAAAGTGAATTTTTCAAATATATCAAGTACTATTCCCGCTTTTTGGATGACATCTACATATTGTTGGATGGCAGTAAAACTACTCTGGAAAAATTCTTGGACTACATTAATTCCAGTAGCAGCTATTTGAAATTTACTTCCTCCAATAGTCAGGCGGGGTTAGCATATTTAGACACCTTAGTGTTTAAAGATGAAAAACATTTTCTATCTAGAATATACAGGAAAACCACATTTTCAAATAGTTACTTGGAATATTCTAGTAATCATCCTAAAAAAATATTAAGAAATATATATAAGGGACAGCTCATCAGAGCTGTTAGGATGACTTCATCACATTCGGACATGTTGAAAGAAGTAGTTTATATTACATCTCTATTTAGAGACAGTGGTTATGATTCAAACATGATGTCTAAAGTAAGTAAGCAAGTTATAGAGGAATGGGGAAAAATATGCCCCATTATTAGGTTATAATCACAATAAACTAGACATTATTTCTATTTACACTGACAGACATTCAGACACAGCAACGAATTATAGTAAAACTTGTGTCTTGGAATATGGTCCGTATGTATTTAAAATTAAAGAAATCTTGACCACCAATTGGAATATTATTTTGGCTGATAATGAAGTAGCAAATATTGTAGGACCTCACACCATTTTTGTTAATAAAATGGGTCCCAATATTAAGAAATATTTGGAAAGAGGCCCCATTGTCAAAAATCCTTCTGTTAAACATACTAACAAATGTGGTAGCTGTAATTTATGTTATACTATAAATGAAGGGGATGGATTAACATTAGATAATATTAATAGGTCTTACATTAGGTTTAGACAGGGAAATTGTAAGTCTAAGCTAATTGTATATTTAGCTAAATGTTGTGCCTGTTCGGGTTTTTACATAGGTAAGACTGAAAGGCAGTTTAACAAGTGAATTTATGGCCATTTGTACTGCATTAAAAAGAAGGATGAAAAAAATGCATTATATAGGCACATAAAAAAATGGGGGGACAATCACCATTTTACGTTTGCTATTTTGGACATGATTAAGATTGACCCGAAGGGGGGAGACTATAAAGGTTTGCTATCTTACAAGGAATTGTGGTGGCAATTGTTTACAGATGCGTCTACCCCCCCCCCAGGGCTTAATGATTTATCTCTATAAGACCTTTGCTTAATATGTTTAACTAGCAACGGCATTCTTTTAGAGAGTTTGTTTTAAATTAATTACACTTTTGTTATGCACTTAGACAGTTTTGGATGGTATTATTGGTTAAAAAAATGAAATGCATTGACATTTATTTTGTATTGGATAAGCAGGTGTCTGTATTTTAGGATCTGTAACTTTAAATATGGCCAGGTTTTGGTGCCAAGAAGGTTATTTAAATTGTAACTGTTTTTAAGTAAACATTAGTTCTAATGAAGCCAGTGTTTGGAACGGGTGAAAGCACCTAACTTGTAACCATTCGGTTTTTTATTAAACTTTGGATTTTTTGCACCATCTGGTTTACAGCTCATCGTATATTAGATAAGAACTAAAGTTTGGATTTTGGGTGTCTCAAGACCGCATAGCATTTGGCGTAGTTGATAATAGTTTTTTCAGTTCTGTTGTATTTGCGAACGCCAAATAATTTTTTCACATGTCTTTCATATGGAATATTTTCATAAATACCTTCAGGCGTCTACCCTCTTTTGTTATATTTTCCCTTCTAGCCCCCCCCCCCCCAGATACATCAGCATTGTTTCAAATCAAATTCCAGTCCCCATCTATAAGTAATATTCCCATCTGAAAACTGATTATTTCTCCCAAAGTTCCAAAATAGCAGTTTTAGGTGGAATATAAATACATGTGAGTGTAATCCTCATCACTACAGTCTGCTGTTATCTGTTTTTTCCTTTTCTACCACTACTGGAGCTCCTCCAACACGTAATATCATAGGATCATAGAAAGTTAATAGGCTATTGGCCCTGAGGCCCTAATAAGCCTAGCCAAGAGTTTAGCCCATGTTTAGACAAATCAGCACACAATGCCCCTGTCCAGCAGAGGCACAGGTGGAATCCCAGGGATATATTTTCTATTTGCCATCATAGCATATATCCATATAAATACTCCTGTTTTTCATTGTCCCTGATATTCTGCAGAATATCCATTTTGAAATCCTTTCTTTATCAAATTCACATGATGATTTCTCTCCAAGTATATCTCCTGTAGCATTTCTTTTTGCACTATGCATTTCATAAAATAATAACCACAAAACAGGCTAAAAGGCTAATAAATTTAGAAACAATAAATAAAATAAAAAAAACAAGCCACCAAGGCAGTCAAATGTCCCCAAACAGTTTATTAAACACCAGCCGGACTAAGCGCTTTCGCCATAACATTCAAATGGCTTCTTCAAAAGGCTAGTTTTTTTATTGTTTCCATTTCATAAAATAATTAATTATTCTTTCCTTTTTCTCTATACTTGTGAGACTATTCACATTCTAAGGTAATATGGAAAGTGTTGCCATTATAGTAAAAAGTCATTATTCCCACCTGTGATATGTGGTAGCTATTGTAAATGTCTAATAATAACTTTTGTGATACATGCACCCTTTAATGTTTGGCAGGTTAGGCCTTTATACAGTTTTTATTCTTATCATCAACATTGGAACATACATCACGTTTTACAAGACTTTTTGTTTTAATAAAAGCTCTCAAAAAAAAACCACAACCCCACAACACCCACATAAGTCATCTTCTACTTGTTATGTTTTCCATTAATGTTTTAAACTGTTTACTTAGTGTTACTTAATTTGCTTTCTATCCATTTATGGTATTTCTAGCTAGCATTCTATATCTAATGCCTGACTAATCATTTCTACTTTAAATTCTGTGATCCACCACTCTGATTACTAATCACCGCAAAGATCAATTTTATCATCTTTCTGGACAGCTAGAGTAGCTTCTGCCTATTCCCTGCTGTCAGTCTTTGCAAATCTAAGTTGGAGATTCCCTTTTTCATTCAGTCATCTTATCTTCATTGCTGCAAGTCCACCCCTTTATAATTGGAGTTCATATCTGCTTTTACATATGAACCTAGACCTGTACTATCTCACTTAATCAATTGAAACCACATTTTATGTAAAAAGATACATATATATATATATATATATATATATATATATATATATATATATATATATATACACACATCATATTACAAATTCCATTTTGTATAGATTCATCCTTAAAACTACATTTAGCCTTGGCTTAGGCATATTTAACTATTTTATTTGAACTAAATTGATCACTAAAGATACAATATACATTTCACTGTGCCACACATACATCAGCTAGCCCACCCAAGTTTCCCACTGTTGTGTGATACCAACGAATCATTTTATGCCAGTTCTAACAGAACATGACATTTTCACTTACAGTTTACATCAAACAGAAATCACAACTACATTTTTACATAATATAAATATAAGAGCTACATATATTTAGAAGTTCCTGTGTATTTACAAGCAATGTGTCATTTTTTTATTAAAACATCCGCTTTGGAGATTTTCTTTCTTGGAAAATTATATTCACTGTTTTCCTCCAGTTCTTCTAACTAGTCTATTCTGGCCAAGTCCCTTATTTATTAGTATTCTCTTGCATCTCCATTGTTTTGTCCATTTCTATTTAGAAGGCTTTGAAATAACTTTGCAGACATTCTTTCCACAGTAGGCATATTGATTTTTTTATTGATATCATGTTGTGGACTGTTTCTCTCTTCTCTAGTATTTACTGTATCTCCAGCTTTTTTTTTTCCCTTTTATTTAAGTCCCCCAGTGCTTGTTTTGAGTCCACATATATATCTGTCTCCTGAAGATAAAAAAAATCAGTATATAACTGGATACTGGAGTTTGAAATGAATTCTCATTTATTTACATTTTATATACCAGGAAAGAATGAACTTCTCTTATCATGTGCCTGCATAACTTAGTCATTGTCAGCAAATACACTGGTATCTCTCACTTTGAAAATGCGCCCTTCTTCAATAAAAGTGAAAAAATCTTTTCTTTTTCTATGTCTGGAATTTCACCAGAATGGGTCCAGGCTACTTACTGAATACACTGTGCAGTTTATTAACTCTTTGGGCTGTCTCAGTCTGGATATCTTCAAGGTATACCAGTCCATTCCTTTAAACATTTCCTCATGAAAGGTTTGTAGTCTCCACTTCCACCCGTTTTGGAATAGCAGCGAATCGTATGTTCTTCTCTCCTGGATCATTTCACAAGCTTCTGTATTAGTTTTTGCTTCACTGTATTCTGTGCCATTTTTTCTTTTGTCTCCCTTTCCCTAGACTGTAAATAACAGATTGCATCAGAATGCTTTGACAATGCATCTTAAACTTCATGCAATTTTGTATTGTTAGTGGCAACATGTCACTAATCTTAAAGATCTCCATCAGCATCTGATCACTATTTTTTCCAGTGAAGTTGATGCAGCTTTCCTTGCTTCTTTCATGGTAGAATGAGTTTCCTGCTGTATTGCAATATTGTCCTTCTTCTTTTTAACTGTTAAAGAATTATTTCTGTCTACTTTTTCTTTTTTGAATAGCTTTTTTCTACTTTGCGGCTTTTCTAGGCAACATAAATGCATAAATGGCTCAATTTCATAAATGGCTTTGAGGAATTAACAGCCTTACCCCGTATTTTTAATGTTAAACTGGCTTGGAGCACTGTACTTAGCTATCTACAGTCTTCTTTCCCTACTAGAAGTCCCCAAGAGTAGTTATTAAAGACTAACCTTCAAGAGGTACTCTAAGACAGTGTAACAACTTTCTAATGCTTACCAGTTGTTCTTCCAGTTACTAGTACACTACTTCTACTGGGTTAAAAGTGCAACCTGTAAGAGATGAAACTCTTTATGAAGCATAGAGGCAATCCTACTGCATCAACCCACTATCAGTAAGCATCATACCTCTACAGCAAAAACATCAATCACAGCACGCTACTATACCCATAAGATGTACAGAGGTTGTAAAGAAGAAATTTGCAAAGCCTCCTAGAACTCATTGTAACCTTCAGTACATAAGGCAACACCTACTCCTTCTCCACTCATAGGTTCATAGGTAAGTACTAGGCTATCTGCCCGAGGGCATCTATAAGCCTAACCAGAGTGTGTTGGCTTTCGCCACCCCCTTAGATTAGTTCCCTGTGCCTCGGTCCAGCAGAGCCATTAGTTCCCTGTGCCTCTGTCCAGCACAGCCACTGAAGTGATCCCCGGGGTAAATTTTCTGTTTCCCATCCACTCGTCAAGGTTTCTCTTGAAGAGTGTTAGTGAGGGGCTCTGCCTAATGTAGATTGGAATCCTGTTCCAAAGCATGGGGAGTCTCTGGGACAGGAATCTATCCCTCCAGCATGTCCTATTTATCATTGTGGTGAGGTTTAGATCCCTAGAGCCTGTGGCTCTTGGGGATTTTTTTTTAGGTGGAGCATGTCCATCAATTCTAGGTTGGACATGGCCTTGTATGTCAGGCAGAGATCACCTCTGAGTAAGCGGTATGCAACCGAGTACAGCTGGAGTTTCTTCAGTCGGGCTGCATAGGGCATATGTTTGAGGCCAGTAATCCTCTTGGTAAGGTACTTCTGTGGTCTTTACAGCTGTTGCAGATGTCTTGTAAGGTACATCCCAAATGGGGCATTGTACTCTATGATGGGTCTGATGAGTGATGAGAAGAAGGGCACAATAACCTCTTTTGTTCTAGATGCGAACCTTTTTGTGATTAGGTGGGCCACATAGAAGGATTTTCTAACCACCTTGGCAATATGATTATCAAAGGAGACATTAGTATTTACTTGGGTCCCCAGATCCCTTATTACTTTTTCTGTATTTAGGGGACTACCATATATGTGGTAGTTCGCTGGTACTTTGTTTTTTCCAAAGGGAATGACTATGCACTTTTTGGCATTTAGCTTGAGGCCATGATTTTGACACCAGGTATCCGTCTCAGTGAGACCGTTCTGGAGGATGTCTGTATCGGCTGGAGAGTCAATTATGGCCCCCAGTTTGCAGTCATCTATGAACTTGGTCAGCCATAGTCCTCTTGTGCTTGCCTGTACCTCTGAGAAGTATATACCAAACAGGAGGGGTCCCAGGACTGAGCCCTTGGGGACGCCACTTGTAACTGGTTTAGAGTCGGACCTAAAGCCTGCAACTCTCACTGTGTAGGTTCTATCCATCAGCCAACTGGCAACCCATCTCGTGAAGTAGGGGTTTATGTTCAGGCTGGTGAACTTGTCTGTAATACCAGAATGAGGAATGGTGTCGAAAGCCTTTGCAAGGTCTAGGTGGGCTGTGTGGACCTCCTTCCCCTCGTCTGAAGCCTTGGTAACTGTCTCAAAGAAGTCCACCAAGTTTAAGAGGCATGATCTGCCCTTAACAAAGCCAAACTGAGTAGGGTCCAATGTTTGAAGGTTCCCAATGTCTCTGTTAATGAATTCCATGATGATACGCTCCATAGCCTTGCAGACCAGGCTAGTCAGGCTGATAGGGCGATAGTTCCTGGGGTCCATTGTGGCTCCATCTTTGTGGAGCAGGATAACTGTTGCTGTGCACCACTCTATGGATAAGTAGCCTGTGGAGAGGTTGAGCTTGAACAGTGTGTTTAGGTGAGGGGTTAGTTCATTTTGTAGCTCATGCAAGACAGCCTGGGACACCATCTGGTCCCATTGAAGCTGTATTCTTGGCTTTGGACAGGGCTGTTTTAACCTCTGTGTCAGTGATTTCCAGGGTACTACATTCTTCTGGTATGGTTATGGGCCCTTTAGGGGGTGAGAGGGGGTTGAAGTTTGGACTAAATCTGTCTGCCAGAATGTTGGCAATATCAGTCGGTTCAGTGTATTTTGTGCCATTCTGCACTAACTCAGAGAGTTTCCACTTAGGTTCTTGACATAGTTAAAGAACTCTTTGTGGTTATCTTTGGAGTCCTTGGCAATTTTTCTTTCAAAGTTAGTCTTGGATGATTTTATGAGGGATCATAGTTTCTTGCTGATACTAATCAGGGATGTCTTTCCTTCTTGGGATTTTACTCTTTTCTGCACTAGTTTCCTCCTTATGTTGTATAGGTTGTTTATGGCAGGGGTCCACCAAACTGGTTTCCTTTTCTTGGAGGAGTGAGTCTTGGTTTTGCCTGGGATAGCACAATCCATGCATTCTCTCAGGTGCTCATAGAGTGCCTTTGTAAGGGATTCAGCAGCTTGGACAGCATTGTCCTTTATCATGGGGGCTGTGAACCTTTCCACCTCAGTCTTAATTAACGTGAAGTTTGCTTTTGAAAAGTTTTTCATGGTGGTTTCCTTGATTGGGAGTGGTGGTGGAATGTGGATATCCAGAGTGATTAGTCTATGGTCTGATCTAACCAGCGAGGGTTTGACCTCTGGTGTAGAACACCAGTCGCCCGTGTTGCTATGACCAGGTCCAGTATGTTGTCACTTCTGGTGGGGATGTTGACCAGTTGATCTAGGACATTCGAGTTTATAAATTCTAGGAAGCGTTGGGCAAGGGAGTTAGTACTTGAGTAGTTCTCCCAGTTAATGTTTGGGTAATTGAAATCACCGAATATTAGAGCGTTTGGTAGGACCTTCATATTTTCCAGTGTCTCCAGAAACGCAGAATGGGGGTCCTGGGTCATGGTGGGTGATCTGTAGCAAGCTACAATTTGAATTGCAGTTTTTCCCATTGTTAGTTGCACATGGATGATCTCTGAGGCATTGTGCTGTGCCACTAACCTGGAGGAGTGTGTATCCTTGATGAATATGGATACACCCCCACCTTTTGTGTTTTGGTCTGGGTTCTGTGGCCAAAAAGTATGGTATGAGTTATAGCCTGGTAGTGCTGGGGTGATCTCTGGAGCCTTAAATCAGGTTTCTGTTACTGCACAGATATCGATGTTCTCCATACTGAGGAGTGCCTCGAGTGCATGCATTTTGAGGTTTAGACTTCTGGCGTTGAGTAGCATTACCCTCAGTTTTTGATTACTTGTGCTATTTACAGTGGTGAGTTTGTCTTTTGAGCCTTGTCTAAAAAAGGCACTATGGAGGTGGCAAAAGCCTTGGCCAGTAATCAAAAGCATAAGGGTGACAGGTGCAAACCATCTCTTGTGAAACAACATGGCTTATCGAGCATGTCATCCCAGGTGGACAGATACTGGATCCCCCTTTGAATGACACCAGAAACTTAGCCAATTGTTGAAATTGATCATGTTTTCTTTATACTGTTGCATCATTCTTGGTGAGGGCAGGATGCTACTCAGGGTCATACTGGCCTGGGCTATGTGATCAGAGAGCTCTTCAATGTCTCTTTTCATGTAGTCCAGAGAGGTACGTCTCAGGTCATTCACACCAACATGGACAATGACAGAGTCATATTTGTACTTGTTCTGGAGTGACCTGAGTGTTTGTATTATGTGGTGGATCCTGGCACCTGACAGGCAGCTAACTGTAACCTTTTTCTTGTCCAGCCTAGTTAGTGGGACATCAGTGTGCCTGACTATAGAGTCGCCTATTACTAGTGTGTTGGGTATGTTAGTTTGCCTTAAGGGCTGTGATTGTGTGGCACACTGATTATGTGAAGTATGTGTTTCATGGTGTGGAGGTTGCTTGGGTGTCTGCTTTGGAGGTCTCTGTTGCTTTTGCAGATTTTTATTTAGAGCCTCCGAGTATGTTTTTGTGTATTTATGTGTGTTATTTGCCGGTGTTGGTTTAGTAGGTCTATGTAAGACCGGTGTGTTGCAAGTATTTTCCTTCTCCTCTTGACTGTCAGTTCCAGTCTTGGGTTGAGAGAGCTTTGCCTCCAGTTTGGCTGTATAATTGCATCTCTCGCATATATTAGTGTTTGGTGGAAAGAGGAGAGGGTTGTCTGTGTACATGAGGCAGTTGTAACATTGCCTCAAAATGCCCAGATTCATCAGTTGGACTGGAGAGTACACCTGAAACTGCCCTTTGGACATGCCTTAATAGGTAAAGTGAGCTGTTTTACTGATTAGCTGGTAGGGACAAATAGAGAGCCTTGTCCTTCTGGACAGCAGAGGGGGTCTAGTGCTAGGGTTAATTAGTGCTTGCTATGAGTTTTGAGCAAGTGCTGTCTGTGAAATGAATGGTTTGAATGCTTTTCTTGAAAGTTTATCTAGTTCCAAGGGAAAAATTGAAGAGCAGACTTTGTGGAGCCGGGAATAGTTTAACCAACCGGCACTGCTCGACGTGCAAAACCATGCAAATGCAGTTTTATAGCAGGGAAATGAAAGAGATAGAAATTAGCCCAAAATGGCCAATAAACTACAGCAAACAAGGAACACAAATTTCAGAAAGAAACAAATCAAATAAGCAGACACAATAAGCCTTTAACCAGAAATTCCCAGCTCAGAAGGGCAGAATCTAACCTCTCCTCCCACAAGAGTGCAGACTACAAACCTTCTTAATGTAAAATAACTGGCCTGAAGCCAAAGTGCTTAAGCCAGAACCAATGTGCTTTTAGAATAACAGAAACTGAGCCTTCAATCAACAATTCCCAACTTAGAAGGATGTAAGCTACCTGTCCTGCCACAACAATGTAGTCCACAAACCTTCTTAATGTAAAACAACTGGTTTGAAGCCCAAGTGCTTAAACCAAAAGGCTTAGAATAACAGTTACAATTTAATCAGGCTACAACCAAACAATAATAACTGCAGCAGAATAATACGACTGAGTACTTTTAAGAAGAAACACAAGCAAAATAAGGTAATAAAGTGGGAAGAAACACAATTACAGTAAAAGCAGATGAATAAAGTGCATTTTGTTTTTTAGAAAATGAGCAAACTGATTTAAACAAATTACCCAATTAACCAGTAAAAAAACTCAAAACTGAGCCCTGTTCCAGCAGTCTTCAATCTAACAAGTTCTAACCGCACACTCCTGCCACGAGGGTGCAGGGTACCTTCTCCAAAAAACATGGCCTGGATTAGTGCTCAAGTTATACAAACAAAGCTAGATTCAGCAGGCCTGAATCAAGTCTATGCTACAGCAGACAAGGTGCACCAATATCAGAAAAAAACAGTTCAAATGAGCAGGCACAGTAAGCCTTTAACCAGAAATTCCCAGCTCAGAAGGGTAGAATCTAGTCTCTCCTCCCACAAGAGTGCAGACCACAAACCTTCTTAATGTAAAATAACCGGCCTGGAGCCCAAGTGGTTAAACCAGAACTAATACACTTTTAGAATAACAGACACTGAGCCTTCAATCAGCAATTCCCAACTTAGAAGGATGTAAGCTACCTGTCATGCCACAACAGTGCAGACCACAAACCTTAGTATAAAACAACTGGTCGGAAGCCCAAATGCAATAACCAAAAGACTTAGAATAACAGTTACAATTTAAACAGACTACTACCAAGCAGTAATAAATGCAGCAGAATAAATACAACTGAGTAGAGGCAAAAGCAAAATAAGGTAATAAAGTAGGAAGAAACACAATACAGTAAAAGCAGATAAAGTGCAATTTTTTTTTTTTTTTTTTTTTTTTTTTTTATAACAATAGAAAACAAGCAAACTGGTTTGAACAAATTACCCAACTAACCGGTAAAAAACATCAGAATTGAGCCCTGTTCCAGCAGTCTTCAATCAGACAAGTTCAGGGCCTAAGTGGGTTTGCCTACTCAAATGTTCTCTCTGTATTAGGCAGGATGAGCTAATGAAACTAGAATAGGATAGAGTTGGGATAGGGCTGAACAGATGGGAATGGTAGGAGTGTCTGAAATGAAAATATGATCTCACTGTACTCAGTTGAGTGAGCAAATGAGATGGGCTCAGGAGGAGTGTTCAAACATAAATTTACAGGAGGGGCAGTCACATTCCAAAGCCACCAAAACTAACTGCAGACAGGGAGAGACAGAGAGGAGCTTCCAGTTTTCAGTAAACAAATAGGCAGATAAATGCAGTACTATTTTTAACACAATATTCAATGAAACAATAAACAGAAAAAATAAAATTCAATACTATCTTATAACACTGTAAGTTTGTACTATCTCAGCTTGTAATAAAGTTGATGTAGGGTGGGCATATCTCAGCTTGTAATAAAGTTGATGTAGGGTGTGCAAAAGCTAATGAAACAGCTCCAGTGTGCAACTATTCAGCAGAAATACTACAAATATATACTACATACTACTCATACATACTACAAATCCATAAAACTCACCCAGGAGTCATCAGGGAAGCAGATCTAAGCCCATAAAGCTTACTAAATCTGCTTCCACAGACTGTTGAAACAAACACTGGGCCATGGAAATGCCTCAATAAAATGCCAAATTGCAGTAAACAGGTAATAGAAACACTGCAAGATGTAAAATTATTCTTCCAAGTAGAACCACAAATTTATTAACACAAAAGATTAGCACTTTTGTCTCTTCACAATGAAGAAACTTCATCAGATAAACTCACACTGCAGAACTTCCCTTTTGTACAAAGCAGTAACAGTATACTTTGTATAAAAAGGAAGTTGTGCTGTGTGAGTTTATCTGATGAAGTTTCTTCATGGTGAAGAGACAAAAGCACTAATATTTTGTGTTAATAAATTTGTGGTTCTACTTGGAAGAGTAATTTCACGTCTTGCAGTGTTTTTATTACCTGTTTACTGCAATTTGGTGTTTTATTGAGGTATTTCCACAGTTCAGTGTTTGTTTTAACAGTATGGGTTTTTTTAGAGTCTCTTGGTGCTGTATCTTGTTTGTTTAAATCTGCTTCCACACAATAAAATGTTTTAGTCATAGATGATTATACAGTTAGGCATACAGATTCCAAATTCACTACAGTAGACAAGAATTGTCTATCTGTGATATTACAAGGGCCCTAAGGTCCCTTAAGCCAGGAGATATAACTATGACCTAGCTGTGACTGTTCTGGGAATGAATGACCTGATGTACCCCACCCAGGAGACATGCAGTGAGACACAATTGACCTTTCTATGCATCAGTTAGAAGTAAGAAAGACACTGATCTTGAGAAATATCTTGACCACTAAGAATGATGCCAAAATACAAAGACAAGATAACTGGGTTTAACAATTGGCTGTGTAGTTGATATAATTCTAAGGGGATCCAGTATGAGTTAGCCTGAGCTGATATGGTAGATAGGACTTCCTGTTTCACCAAGGATGCCTTATAACTCTAATAATAGGGCTTCTACATACTGTCTAAAGCCCTTACTACCCCCATGGTGCCTTTTTGGCAGAGTCCCTTACTGGACATTTCTATATAGAAATTTCAAACTCAAGTTTGGACAATGTCAAGGTGGCACTACTCAGTGCTAAGAGTCTAAATAGAAAGATGCCAGAACTTGAGATCCTCCTGTAATTCAAACACATTCATATTTGTATAGCTACTGAGACATGGTTTCAATGCAATGACACTCTTGTACCAGGGTTTATCACCTATTATGCCTTTAGACCCATATGAAACTGTATTGGAGTGTCTATATTTGTTAGAAACACCATTATATAGCATCAAATTACCCACAACCCTAACTCTGAGGCTCTGGAGATCCAAACCTTCTTTAACAAATCCAAATATCACAAAGACAAACACACCAGCCCCTGGAGAAAATTATTCGAAATGACTAAGCATTATATATGTTACCAAATACATTTATGTAGAGAGTGTTAATTTTACTATTTATTTAAAAGAAAGGTATTCTTGTAAATCTACTTGTTTAGTTTATATAGCTTTACATTCAGGCTGTTCCAGTTTTTATATTGGTATGACTACACAACATTTATACAGTATGAAAGTCAAAAACCATAACAGTGCTTTATATAAATATTCCACTGTTTGCCTTAATTATAAGAAGTTTTTGTTTTTTGTTTTAAGCGTGTTTGCCACAAGATTTAAGGGGTGGTAACTATAAAAATAAACTGGAGACAGCTGAGGTGAAATGGCAAATAAAACTATGTGCTTATAAAGACCCTGGATTGGATAAAAATATAAACGTAAAATGTTTTTTTAAAGGAAAGAGACTAAAACTTTAATCTGTCTACTAATTTATTTAGGGACTTCAATTCACAAGAGAACAATGGGTTTTAACAATTTTAATTAGTTAGGTTCAATTGTTTAATTGCTTAATTGTTTTATTGTAGATAGTTTGGCATGTGCAAAATTGATGGTGAATTTTTGTTGAAGTATTCTGAGGAAGTCTGTTGATGAAAGCGTAATAACATTTTTTAATGATAGAGTGGTTTGTCATTTTGAATCAGTTTCTCCAGTGGCTGGTGTGTTTTTTTGTGGTTCAGGACTGTTTTTTCCAGATTTTGTGCTTTTGGGTTTAAATCCAAATACCACTTCATTGCTAGCTACAGCTCCTCACCAATGTCACCCAAAGATCTCAGAAATTACATCAACACCATTGAGTCATTAAATATCAAACCAGATATATTCTTACTAGCGGATTTCAATTACCCAAACTAACACTGACTGGCAAACTTATATAAATAAAGATAGCATTATGCTCAGTGTTTCCTAGACTTCATTAATAATAATACACTGAAGCAGACTGTAAAACTACCCACTAGAGATCCTAATATCCTTGATCTAATCCTTGCCAGCCTAGCCCAGGTACTGGGAACCAGTGGAAAATAAAAGAATTTAATGGTAAAATAAATATTTTATTGCATAGGGCAGAACAGACTCGGAGATATCTGAAAGTTACAGATCTGAGAATTCTGCACCCAGTCAAAAATATTAGGCCATACAACTTCAAAGACAAAATGTGGACAGGTAGGTCATTTCAACCAAGGCTGTAGTCACAGGAACAGTGCATAGCAGAAATACTAATGATGTGCAAATAATTTTATACCCAATTATATTCTGCTGACAGGTAATGCCCTGACTGATTAAGCAAAATAAGAAATCATAAGAACCTAGAAGACATACTTGCATCTTCTTAGCCCAGAATTTACATTAACATAAAAGTTGCTGTCCCAAATTGGATGGAAAAATCGACTCTTGTATTAAAAAAATCTAAAGGGAAAATGTGTGGTTTGTATGGTATTCCCTTAGAGATTTACATTTGGGGCAAACAATATTTAACAATAAAATTTGGATAATGCAATAATGAAACTATGAGGGGGTTGGGGTTGGTATGATGGTTAAAGTGTCTTCCTCACACACAAGAGGTACAAGGTTTGATTCTAACCATGGGAATTGGCTAGGCTTAAAATGACCCAAAAAGGCAGCTAGCTAAATAGTTACTTAGGAAACCCATGAAATGAAGTATCTTTTCTGTTAAGTAGTCTGTGGTAACTGATGCTAGTTCCATGCCACAAAAGGATAAGCCCTTACTGTGACCAAGATGAGCCAAGATTGATTAGTGACCCTGACAGTGGGAGATTCAACTGGGGGGAGTGGAACTGAGTTGCTCATAACAGTTTCCCATTCTGGGGAGAGGGAGGCAACCTTGTCCACTCCATACACTAACGCCCAGCAGAATAGTGAAGGATGAGCATTCACCCAGCAGTGCAAATACTGTAACCAGGAGATATATACATGTAAGAAAGTGTGCATGAGTCAACAAGTTCTGTTCATCAAGACTACCCCACTGACTAATGGGGTTAGTTTAAGCAGAAAAAAAAATTATGGCCACCTGGATGCTAATCCCCTCCTGCTGTCTACATTTATATGGAGAAGTGTGATGAATAGCTGGTACAGGGGAGAAAAATAAGTATAAAAAGATTTACAGCACTGGATAAAATTACACCTTCTGAAAGTTGTGTACATACTGAGATACACCACAGTATATATCTAGAAACTAAATGTGACCTGCTCACATGAGAACTGGTGCTATAGAGATGTTTACCTATCTGTTCAGTGTAGTGAACATGCACATTGATACTGCATAGCAACACAGTGGGGGAACAAATGTAGACAGATGGTTTTGTTAGCCTGCACCACTGTAAAACAGAAATGGGCAATCCTTAAAAATAAGTAGTTTGATTTCATTGTGCTGAAGCACTGAATCCTGTGACAAAAATGCTTACTGTAGTATAATGAATGTGGAGGTTTCCTGCTTCTCATCATAATCTCACCCAGCTTTATAGGATTCCCCCTTTTCTATAGTCATGCCAGCTTGGCATTAGAATTATTAAGTTTCAGGGAGTACAGGGCCAATCTTTCACATAGGGGGCAGGGGATGGCCTCCAGCAAGAACTTTTATTTTGTTTAAAGGGTCATTCTATTTAGCAGTTTCAGAATTCTGTGATTTTGTGTTACCATGCTCAATATTCTGTGATTCTGACAGTATAACATTGGTACTATATGTGTCTTTTGGCTTTTCCCGGTTAGGGGTCACCACAGCGGAACTCCGGTCTGCTAATGATTGGCAGTAGATTTTTACGTGCCGAGTTGCCAGCTCTGACGCACAACCTTCAACGAAGGTATGCCCATTCATGCATGTCTCCACACAGAAGACGCTTTAGCTGAGAATCGAACAGGACAACGTCTTACTGTGAGGTGACAATGCTACCGCAGCACCACCACCGCGGTTTAACATTGGCACTATACAAGATTCAAAATATGTCTGTGCCATACTACTGTTGATTAGAATGGGATAAAGCCTGGGTCATCTCTTAGCCTGTTATACTTCATATGGCTAATTTATATTTACTGTGACAGCTCAGGCCAACATGTCTACAGTCATCTAGCACAGTATTACAGGGATCATCTACTATTAAGCAACGTTAACCTTTGTTCATGCCAATTCATGATACAATGACTATAGTGCATTTGCACAGATCCATACATACATACATACATAACATTTCTTTGGGTGTTGTTATACCTGGCGAAATATGAGAATACAAAAGCGAACATGGTGAAAGTGCCATGATCATGATACATTTGTCTGAATAAGGTGGAAACATTTACTACTAACATGTTCATTATACAAACATCTGAAAGTAGTTAACATTGTGTCAAAAATAACTGAATCTGCTGATGGTTCTTTTAAAGTGTCATTATGTTAAAATCAAAACCACAGACTACGTGCAAAATAATAATATGTTCATTTCTAATGTTCTAAAGGTGTCTTAATAACTTATTAACTTATTCACTGGTAGATGTATAACACTACTATTTGGTTTTATTAAACAATCACACTTTTATTTCTGTGCATCAGTCCATAAAATGTCAGCTAACAGAATGTTAATTGGATTTTAGAGCAGGTTTTCATACATGATGGTTAAAGTTGTTACACATACCAAAGAGAGTGAGTCAGTGAGACAATGGCTAATCTTCTCAGCCACGGTGTTAGGTCTGACATTAAAGGCAAACAGTATAGCATAGGAAATAATACATTCTTAACTGCAAGGAAAAGCTACCTAAGTTGATTCAGTAAGAAATCACTGCCCATTCCAGAATCCACAGTGACATAGTCTGTGTCCTGAAGATGAACTTGTGGTCAAATAGCAGACTAACCAGAACCTCAAAAGAAAAAGAAAAGGGAAAGGCATGCAAAATAAGGATACTTTTATAAAACTGCTTCAAGGAGCAAGAACTCAGGCAACGTTTATAAATTATTCATTGCATGGCAAAAAAAGTATAAACAGCCGGCAACTACTTTGACACATTAAATTGTCAAACCCAGTTACAAGTAGGCACACAGGTGGTAATTAATCCACAAGATTAGATAAACACATGGCAAAAAATAAAATGTGATGTTCTTTTGCCACCGAGCAATGGCTTACCAATGTGCTGCCAGCATTTTTTAAAGGTGTTGTTCTTATCAACTTACTGGAAAATGGCATATATCTACTTTGCCTGCTGTTATAGTGTTGTTGTGTAGTACTTTTCACCATAATCTCCAAGCTTCTTCTAGAAATCATTTATGTTCTGGATTTTCTTAACTTGTACTGGATGCTTGCTTCAGCTTTCCACCACCATTTCAGTATACCATTGTGTCAGTCTTGTGGTTATTTCATGTTTCCTATTACTCTCAGTGGTTTTCTGTGGTTTATTTTTACCATTTGATTAGTGTAGTAAAACCCCTGATCTTTTTGTGATGGTACATTGTATTCTTTCCTTTTTGTTTTAATAATGTGCACTGCACAATCAAACTCCTGCTTTAGTCTTATTAAGATGGATTAAGATGGTATAAAAGAGAATTACTGTACTAGTACTGAATCTTGAAGTTAAGTGTTTCAGTATGCAGCCCACTACTTTCAAGTCCTCTGTGTATGTGGCATCAGTCAGACTGTTGAATGTCATTTTATAAGCAACCAAAGTGCCTAGATCTGTAAACTTTTTCAAAATGATTTTACCCCTGTGCCTGATGACCATTAAGCCTCTGCTCGATTAGACTGTATCCATTCACTCCTCCACTCCAGGATTCTGCCAGGACTTCCAATGACACATATCTAGGGACATCAGGCAGCCAGTAGGGTGTTCTCACCAGCATCCTATCAAAGACAACAATTGGACAGCTTAATCCTACACCCTGGTCAGGGGAATGTGCAAACTGCATCACCAAGGTAGTCCACAGTGAACTTCTCTTGTGACTGCACAGTTCTGCATATTTGCTATGAAAGCCACTACCTGTCATTGGCTGAGTTAGTCTAATACCCACCACAGTCCACTTCTCTGCATTTCCACCCCCCTTCCAAGAGTTGGTGGTACTGTACTTGCTTGGCTCTTCCTCTCCTAATTCCCCACCTCCTCCAACATGGGCAGGCCCATCCTCCCTGCCAGTACCATAAAACATCTGAGCTGCTATTCAAATTCATGCTGCTTGGGCCATAATCAGAGATTTTTATCCCTCTATGCAAATGTTGCTGGCTAGATATCTAAACTGATTTATCACTTTATATGCCTCTACATATGCAAAGAATAAAATCATCACTTTTACCCAGAAATACATATTCTTTAAAGATCCTAAGCTACAGCAAATTTATATATGTATGTTTTTGATAGCTTTTTTTTTCTCTAAGGAGAACTCAAAGCCACATTTTCATTTTCAACAGATTATTTTGAAAATACTGCAGTTTGTGAATTTGAAAATATAATTTTTGCACAGGTTGTAGCCCTAACATCAAAAACGATTCTGTTTCTAGGGTAAGATATTATTATGAAATTTTCATGACAAGGCCCTTGGATACGTAACGCTTTACTGCCTATAGCTTGCACTAATATTTAAAAGGGACAATATAAATCAAATTCTCAAGTGGGTGCATGTCAGTTAGAACAAGTACAATAAATGTATTTTGTTATCAATGATATAAAAATATCACTTTTTAAAAGTTCATAAGAACACACACGTGATATGATCCAGACTGAGTTTGTCAGCCTGAAAAAATGTAAAATGCATATATGTGTAAACAAATAATAAAGAAGAAAGAAAGAAAACAGATTATAAAAATCCTTATGTAAAGCTACTCATAATAACATGTAATTACCTAAAGTTACGCAACACCCTTACTGGAAGATTCCAGAAATAAAGGCACATATGCAACTTTATCTTTATTGCATAAGATGATAGCTCAACAAAATGTAATATGTTACTGTATTGCATAGTCATACCTCTCAGCTGTTCAGATTTTTGCAGAATGTCCAGATTTTTGCCTTATATTTTTGGTCTGTTCCTCATAATAAAATTAATGGCTTTCTGGCAATTCACTGAGGTTTAAAGACACTAAATAATGACATACATTTGAATTTCAGACTTTATATCCTTCATAAAATGTATGCTAACACAACTCCAGTTATTCTAGCAGCTTTCTACATTTATAAGAACAATATTTAAAAATGTCCCTAGTTTTTGGGCCTTTGTCTCCCCATTATCAAAAATAAATATACCTCAAGGCTAGTCAAACAGGACAGTGCGCTCAAGCTTCTCCACATTCAGATTGCAATAGGCAAACTCCAATACCATTTCTTTACAAGCTATAGGTCTCCCCTCTATGACCCAGGAAACCCATACCATGTATTTAAACTTACTGGAAACACTCACCATCCAACCCCGTACCATATACATGGGTGACTTTAATTACCCAACTATTAACTGAATCATATACAACACCAAATGTACAGGCACAAAGATTCCTGGATTTGTTAAACACAAACTCCCTGGACCAGATTCTCAATACACAAACCAGGGGTGCAACCATACTGGATTTGGTCCTCAATTATATGGAAGAGTACTGCACACCCCCCTAATGTAATGTCTACTCTGGTAAGGTCAGACTACAAAATGGTCTCTTTTGAAGTAAAAATAAAACTCGGAACCCCAGCTAACCCTGGAATATTCAGGAACTACTCTAAGGCCAACTTCCTACTATTAGTGTTAACCTGGCAAAATTTCAAGAACCCAGAAACCTGAGAGCAGTGCTGCCTACACAAAACTATTCACAAAAACCCTATACAAGCATGTTAATAGCTGCATAGAGGCAGATTTACCCACCAGACAGAAGTACAGAACTAACTCAAAATACAGGACACTCTGGTGGAATCACATCGATAGTCTGTATAACAGAAGGAAGAAAATCATGGCAAAAATTAGAAGGTGCAGCACTCAGGAGGATAAAAGCACTCTCACCAAACTAAACAAACAACTCAGAGGACAAATAAAATCTACCAAAGACAAATATGAGGTAAATTTGGCCTCCCAGGCCAAGGACAACCATAAGGCATTCTTTAGCTATGTCCATAACCTAAAAGGCAATACACAATTATGCACAGAGCTCATTGTAAATGGAGCCACCTATGCAGAGCCAGAAGATATAGCAAACCTACTAGCCAACAAATTCAGCTCCAGCTTTTACCCCTCTCTCCTCATCAACCTTTCCTCAGGAAATACCACCAAATATAACTCCCCATGCTATCACTAGGGAACAGGTCCTTAATGGTCTCTCTATGGCCAAGAACACTGCATCAGTGGGCCCAGACAATATCCTGGGATGCCTTTTAAATAGCATGAAACATGATCTATCAGGCCCTCTGGAATAGCTATTTAACTCTAGCCTCCAAACAGGCTTTGTGCTTCATGAATGGAGAACAGCAACAGCCATCCCTCTGCACAAAGGTGGGACATCTACAGACCTGTAAGTCTCACTTGCCTCATAAGCAAAACCAAAGGAAGAACTATCATGGAAATGATCAATAATGACATAGGAAAACTCCAGACACTGGACCCAACCCAATTTGGTTTCATCAAGGGCAGGTCATGCCTACTCAACCTGCTGGACTTCTTTGAAAAGGGTACCAAAGCAATGGATGAGGGCAAAATGTTTCACATTGCCTACCTTGACCTGGCCAAGGCATTTCACACAATGCCACACTCTGGCATTGTTGACAAACTTAACAGGTTAGTTACAAGCCCTTATGTAACCTGACGGATAGCCAGCTGGCTAACAGACAGGACCCAGGAATTTAGACTTGGGGAGTCCACCTCTACAAAGAAGCTAGTCACAAGCAGAGTCCTTCAAGGATCAGGCCTGGGATAGCTCCTTTTTGGCTTTTTTACTTCTCTAATGTCAAAGCTAATGTCAATGGCCTCTGGGTGACTTAATTTGCAGATGATTGCAAGCATACCTTTCAACCTCTTAGAGCAAGAAATTTGGACAAAGCCATAAATAAAAGTGGGACAAAGGCCCAAAAACAGGGACAACTTTTAAATATTGCTCTTACAAACTTAGAAAGTTGATAGAATGACATGTTTTGCATTAGCATGAATTTTTTCTGAAGGGTATAAAGTCTGAAACTCCAATGACTGCCATTATTTTCTATCTTCAGTCTTTAATGATTTGCCAGTAATTTTCCAGAAAACAACAATTTTATGAAAAACGGACAAAAAATATGAGGCAAAAATCTGGACTTTCTGTGAAAATCTGTACAATTGAGAGGTATGATGCAAATTAGGAGCTGTCAGTGAATCGCCTACTCACACAAATGTTCTCCAGAAAGGGCTGATAGACATACAGCTGGTGTCAGAGCCATGGACTAAAACTAAATACCAAGAAACGCATAATAGTATCCTTTGGGAAGTCATCCAACCATGGTAAGCATCATATTGAAAAAACACACCTAAGCGTTGACCCAGTAGTCATGGACTTTGGGACACACATAGACAGTAATCTAGCCTTTGACCATCACATCTCTACAGTAGTGAGGAAATCATTTTATATTGTACAACTTCTAAACAAAGGTATGGCATCCAGGTCCAAGGAAGTCATTATTGCATTGTATTAGACATTCATCAGACCTATCACTGAGTACAATGCCCCCTTTGGTATGTACTTAACCAGACGTATCCAACAATTGGAATGTTCACAGAAGTTCTTCACTAAAAGAATACACTGTGCATGTAACATGTCCTGTGCAGACCTCCTCAAGCCCTATCCCTGTATTCTGTCTCCTACTGGCTATTGAGGGGAGATCAATGCTTGGCATACAAGGCACGGTCAGACCCCTCTCTGATGCACTTTCTGCATATCCACAAAACAAACAGCACCAGAATTACCCATTCAAAAGACTTAAAGCTTGGCTGTGATATAAACAGGATCTGCTCAACAAGAATATGTAGTTTTGTCTGTTTAAACCATTAAAACCTTTGTCGATTTTAAATGTTATGCAGAAAAAATGGTGCTGTGCTGTTTCAGCACTGTTTGTAGATAGTCAAACTATGCAAGTACATCAAGCCACAGTAAAACAAGCAGTAATATACATGCCACCTTATGTTGTTGATTAGAAAGCATTATTAGATGTACATAGATAGGTAGTCATGGAAATTATAGGTACGAAACCTGCAGCAAACTACAACCCCAATTTAATAGTTATTTCCATTATGCATGCAAATTAAAATAGAACTATTACTGCATGAAAATCTGAAGTTTTAGAACAAAGATTCTAGCATTTTGAACTAAATATGCTATAAATTCAGATTTTGAAATCATAAATATTTTAATCACTAAAATACAATAAATGTAGCAAGCCTCCCCACCCCACCCCGTCCCACCTTACTCCTACCTAACTATTCTAACTGCATCATAAAACATGGGCAAGTTATGGAAATACACATCTCCTATGAAGGAAGAGTACTGTATTACATACTTCTGCAATAGAAACAAGAGTGAGTGCTGCTACACGTAACAACAATCTTCATACATTACTCAGAACATCAGTATTTTGATGCTCAGACTTGTTACCCTTGCATAGTTTACTGATATTCAGTTCTGTTCTAGAATGCATTATTTCACCCAATGTTACCCTTGACTTTCATAGCTGATGTCGAATCTCATCATAGACCTATGCAAACTTGTGAAATACAAAGTTTTTTTCATCATTCAGAAGTGTATATCTTGAAAAGTACAGTTTTGTATGTCAATTCCTCTTCATACTGTATGAATCCCAGACACAAGCAGTTATAATATAAACAATATAACAGGACTGTCAAATTAAATTTGCCTTTGTTAATGTGGCTGATTATTAATATATTAAATTCTCAATTGGTGAAGACTATGATTCCATGATTTGGAAGTTGACTAGGACAATACAGGTGTCAAAAAAGAACACACAGTGAGTCTCCCAGTACTTGTAGGAATATGACTTATTATGAGATGCACCATATAGAATCAGTCATCCCCACAGGTGCCAACATAGCATTAATCAAATTTGTGCAGACCCTTTGTGAGCTATTGGGTAAAGATCTCACTGTTTACTCATTCATCATAGACCGCTCAAAGTATTTGATGTAGTGGACTGCAGTATTGGAGCACATAATGTCCTGGGAATGTTTCCTACAGTTTGGTTTCTTGATCTGAGACTCTTTTAATGATATAGATCTAATTAGCTACATTTGTTACTTTAAGATCTAAATATGTGCCTCACCCTCTAGCATTTCTCAAGATGTTGTTTTGGATCTCTCATATTTAGTATCTGTATGAGAGACTTTCTCATCTTGGTCTGTTTACACTTCTTGTTTAAGCAGACAATGTGGCACTTGATTACTTCAGGTAGTAATACTGAAGAAGACCGGTTTAATTTGAAAACAGACTTTGATAATGTTCAAACTATGCTATGATGATTCTTTAAAATAGACATCTCATTAAATTATGTTAGAGCAGTAAGCTATTAGTAAGAGAAGTAATAGGAGTTTGATTAACTGAGCCTCAAAATTGACAAATAGGGTAAATTCAAGTCTCACTTTTCTGCGTTACAAAGATGTTATTACCTACATTTGTCTAAACTATATAAGGGCAACTTTTCCTGACTTAATTAGAAAAAAAATCTGTTATTTTCAATGCCTTTGTCAATTAACATATTTATAACTTTATACTGCTGCATCTTCGACTGATAACTACATTCCTACTAATTACAAATCAATACTTGTTTTTTAAATTCCTCTTATCATACACATCACTGCTTATTTTGTTAGAAATGTTCTGCTTATTTCACAATGTGACTTTTGCTTTTAAGGTATATTATGATCTTGTTCCTATCTGTGCTACTTCTATGTTTAAATTTACATGATCTACACGCATGAATCTGTGCTTTCTCATTCAATTGCTTAGGGTGGATTTGAAAGCAGTCAAGAAGGTACTTTAATATGCATGGGGAGTCTACTCTAAAGATGGGGAATGTGTTGGGAAACATAGCATATTACCCTGCAAAGCAGTGTTGAAGATCTTGCTCTGACACTGTACTCAACTTTCCAAAAGTAAACACATACTATGACAGACAATTGATGGATTCATGGAGAAAGAGACTGCTGTCTTCAAACAATGAGAATTGGATGCCACCACAAACCTTCAAACAAATTCCGAACTGTAACTGGGAGTTAGGCAATGGCTACTGATGCAGCATTTGTGCAGTTAGGAGTTCAGATTATTAACTGTATAAATGTAGCAAGTAGTTACAGGAGACTATTCTTTGCCCTCAACTTTGGATTGAGGTGGGTGCCAGTCTGGTGAACTGCACAGAGCACTAGAAGACCTAGCTACAACTCTGAGCAAATAAATGAATAATATAACTGTACTTTACAAAACAGAGTACTTTTTGAAAATTCTGCTTCATATTTTTCATGACTGCAATACATGTACTTTGGTCCACTAGGACTTTACCAATTATCAGGGAATAAATAAAAACTGATGGGGAGAGGTGAGAATAAAGCAGAATGATATCGCCCATGGGACTAGGTCACATGCAGTACTGAATGGTGAAGGCAAACACAGATAAAGGTACATGGTCCTAACAGAGCTGATAAAAAAGTCAAAAACATAAATGCCTGGGAGCATAGTGGCATAACAACTTCAGCCTAGAGGCATTATCCCAATATTAATAAACCAGCTGAAATATGATAAAAGACTTCCTGCCTTCCCAGTATGGATGAGGGGACTTTTGCCATTATTTCTGGTAATGGGTATGATGTCAGTTTAGCTATGAATAGTACAGGTTAGTATACAGGACTCTCATGTGTGTGTACTGTGCACATATCAGACAGTCGCACACACACACAAACACATGTGCACCCACACGCATGCACACACACACACACACACACACTATACATATATATATATATATATATATATCTGTAACATCAGTTTCATCTTTAAATACCATCACATGTAGCTGAAAACAAACTTCACAGCCAGTAATCAGAACCGCAGGATATTTCATAGACATCTAATGGCACGAGGCCAGCTATGTGCATTACAGTTCATAACATGTACCACTTTATGTTTTGGTATGCACATGTTATGTTACATTTATGGTGTGTGAAGCTTATAGGTTCCTCGGAGATGGCACAGCAGATATTAACTGACAGTCTCTGAGAGTGAACAATTATTTTTTTCCTGAAGCAAATTCTTCAGAGTACTATTATGGTGCTGTTCCACATATCATTTATACATAAGAAGTCTTGGTTTGCTGCACAGACTTTGCCTTTGTAGGCACAGTGGAGGTAGTACAGGTGACAGGATCTGTGCACCAGGCTGACTTCACCAGCAGCTCAGTGTCTCTGGTGATATTGGCCACACCTCAGGTCGAATACATCCTGCCCCATGACAAGTTCAATTGTGGATACTGCTGAGTTATCAGATGATATTGCTTATTCTACCATTATCATAAACCAACAAAATATAGTAGCATCAGACTCATCCAAGCACAGCAATGCAGTCTGCATCAGGGCAGTTAAACAGCAGGAAAAGGAATCCTGTTTTGCTTGTGTTGATGTTTCTTCCCATCGGACTGTAACAATGTAAGATGTTGACACCCATATCTTGGACAATTACATAGTGTGAAGTCAGATGGTGCTTTTTTAAATAAAACACCAACTTTATTCAGACAACTTATCAAATTATACATCCAATTTCAACAATTCTTAAACATTCTGAGACAGCCCATATAATTAATATGTTTAACCTGTGAGAACACACAGACCCATATAATCAACATCACAATAACATATGATACTATACATATTTCAAACTTAGTTAAATCTCAACTAAGCAGTTAGCATAGGATGCTGAATTAGCTTCCCCAGCATGACTTTCAATATCACGATCATCATCAGCTCCCCTTTTTTCCATTTATTCTTCATGGTGTTGGGGTGTCGCTTCAGCTGTTGCCACTTCTGTTGATTCAGTGCCTCTCTCCCTCCTTTCTGGACAACCATGCTCCAAACAGAGACTGGAACAGCTGCAACACTTTATTCTGCAACAAGCATTATTGCATTTATTCTTTGAAGGCATCGAATTTCATCATTATGTCCAATTTAAATGGAAGTGTTTTTTTCGCTAACTTAGCTAAAGAGAGAGACAGCAAGTTAGCAATTTTTTTGACGTGGACTGTATCTAAAATTAAGAATAAAAGAGACTTTTTAGTTGCCTGCCTATAAGTTTACTGAATATCCAGGAAGAAGAAAAGTTAAACAGGGATGTATGATTTCAGTAAAAAATTTGATTTATTCCTGGGGCAGCGAAAAAGAAAGTCTATTCCCAAAAAATGAAGAGTGAAGGAAGTTCACGGGTTCGGATGTGGAAGATCAAGGCAGATGGAACTTTTCGCAGGGGTCTAAATGGAAGTCGACAGAAGAAGGGATGAAACCAGAGACCCAGTGAAGTTTCTTTTGACTTGAATCTTCTTACTGTCTCTGTGTGAGTCGATGTTGATTTTGGGACTTATATTTCTGGTAATTATACGCACATTGTAAATCTTGACTTTGTTGTTACTTTCTGATGACTGATGTGCAGTAGGGCAGTAAATAAATTAAATTACCTACTATTGCCTGAACCCAAATCTTACATTGAATGTTAATGATAAAATGATAGTTCTGTTGATGCTGACACACTTCCGATGCAGGACACTTATCCATAATAGAAGATCCTTTAATGGACCTTTCTATATAATAAATTCGATGTGAAAGTAGAAAGTGTGTTTTTTCAGATACCATTATTTAATGAGCGTTTTTTCGGGGGTGTGGGTAAACTACACTGCTGTGTTTTATCTGCACAGTTCTTTTTTTTTCCTAAAATTCAGCTGTTGTATTAGGTCTGAAAAAAAATGTGTGTAAAAAGTTGAAATTGTTATTGTTGTTTTTTTGACAATTCATTGAATTTCATTCTCACAAACAAATGGTGGGCATTGAAGCAAATGAAAAAAAAAATTTATTTCCAATATTTTTTTTTTTGCACAAGGGTGGCAGGTGGGTTTTGGGTTTTAATGGACAAATGCCATTAAAATGAAATTTATTTTTTTTTTGTGATGATGATGGTTACACAGAGTTTTCTAACCCCATTGCTCAATTTATTTAATTCTTGTGGACCTTTTTTTTTGGTGGGGTGAAAGACTTTCTTTTTTATGTAGGATGTGAAAAGTTTGTATATAACTAGGATGTTAAGGGCCTTTTATACAGTATTAAGACGCAATTTGGTTTTTAGCTATTGCAAATTTTAGGGAGGGAAGGGAACCCTCTCTATGTCATTTGCTTGCTTTTTGTTTTTTGTTTTAACTCCTTTACTACTTTGAACAACAATTTTTTTTTCTTCAAGGAGGCTATGGGGGCAAAAGTTGTGTCTTACTACAGATACATTGATGACTTGATTTTCATTTACATCAGAATAAGTTTGGGATAAGTCCAGTTTAGACCCTTTAAGAAATCTACAGGAACACACTTCTGAGAGAGACATTGGACTTAGAATTTGAAAATGTGAGTCAGAGATTGTTTATGAGAGGGTATTTCTGAAGTTTAATCAGCAAAAGTCTAGATAGATTACTAAATCCCCAATAAAAAGGTACTAATTTTGAAAGTTTATGGTGTAAAAAATCTAGGATGAAAATCTTTCTGGTAGTCTGATCAAATGGTTAAATACACTGCTCATAATTATTTTAATTGTAAATCATGTGGGGTAGTGTATTTAATTGGTTGTGATTGTGTTCCATCCAAGTTTTATTGGTCAGACTTTAGTTTATTTCATAATGGAAGTTCTGACTCATTATATAAGTTTTTTTGTTTTTTTTTACACACTCACAGTGTGTTATTTGTGGCATATATTTATAGTGCTTTATAACATGCTTTCACATTGTGTCTCTTTAAATCTATGGGTGAATCAATTTGTGATTATTCAATTATAATTGGTGTTACACAGCATTATATGCGAGGTACCAGAATAAAGTGTTGCAGCTGTTCCAGTCTCTGTTTGGTTTTTTTATATTTCTTCTGCTTTCTGCTTATGTGCCTAAACCACAATAATCTGCCCTCTTTCACCATTTTTTGTAATTAGACCTACTCTGGACTCTGCTCTAATGTCATCATTTCTTCATCTCTACCAGATTGTGCATCCTACCAACCATCTCAGACACAGCTTTATTACCTCTAGCTTCCACAGCTGCTGTGACTTCACTGCCCAAATTTCTGTACCATACAGAAGTACTCGTATTACTGGTTTGTACATCTTACTTTTCAAGTTCTTTGGCATTATTCTGTCACACACTGCCCTTGACACTCCGTGCCAGCTGGTTGCAGCATGTCTGGTTCTGCCTTTAACGTCCTTATTCAGATTTCCCTTCTAGTCAGCTACCCCTCCCAACAACTTGATTCCATTAACCTGTTCCACTATTTCCCCTTCTATCTCAGTTTTTAGCTTCTTCTGATTTTGCCATTTGTTGCCAGTATTTAGTTTCATCCCATCTGTCTTCAGTCTTGCATTCTGTTCTCCTATCTTTCTCTGAAGTTCCTATTGAGGGTCTGCTTGTAATACAACATCATCTGCATATAGCAATTTTGCTTATCTTTTCCCCTCTGACCTGTTTGTAATGTAGTCCATCACCAGTGTGAACAGCAGTGGGATCAGGGCTGAAGCTGTCTGCTCATCCACTTCCACACTGACAGCCCATATGTGAGTCCAAATAATGTTCATACCTTGAGTCAGATGGTCCTTGTATATAATCTGCACTAATTATACCAATGATTTTGGGACTTCAAACCATGACAGGACTGCCCAAATCAGCTTTCCTGTAATTTTGTCATTTATTTTGTCCAAGTCTAGGAATGCCCAGTTGGACTCTTCCAGCTTCTTCTTCACTTTCTTTCTCACTGCAAATATTGGGTTGTTGATGCTGCATCTTGATCTGAATCTGAACTCCTCGACTCCCATTTTACTTCCAACTACTTAGTGTATTCATTAATCATTCACCATCTCCAGCACGTTTATGCAGTATAACTGGAGTTTGATACGTCTGTACTGACAACAGTTGTGAATCCTTTTTTTTGTACACTTGCTTCAGAAAGCTTATTCTTTTGTTATATTTGAGATGCTTGTCTCTCCATACCATGGTGAGTACCCGCAGGAGCCATTCCTTTGCTGACTCATCCAACATCTTGATATTATCTACAGTGATGTCATCTAAGCCTGCTGCTTTCCTTGACTTTATTTTTCTTAGTGTTGTTCTTACAGCTTCTAGGGTGGGTTCTTCCTCCTTTTTTTATTATAGGCTGTGTATCGGGCAGTAGAATTTCTGTGAGTTTTTTTTCCATTTAGAAGTTGCTGGAAGTACTCTTTCCATTCAGAAGTGTAGCTAGGGTGGGGTGAAAGGAACAGGTGCCCCAGACACAAGGTTATGGGGGGGAGCAGCATTTGCTGATGGATCTTTATTGGAATACCGGCATTCCAAAATGAATGCTATTACTGTATCATATATATGACAGCTCTTGTATACTTGTGGTAAAGACATTGACTACAAGAAGACACACTGTAAATAAAGGCAATAGCCAGCTAAGAAACCCAGATGAGCATAAATTACTGCAACAGCACAGATATCTATTTGAGTATGTAGAAACCTGGCAAAAAAGTTTTTGCAGGAAAAGAGAAAAGCTGTTAAAAAGAAGGACTATCTCATACTTCAAACAAAACAGAAGCAATACCTGCTGTATAAAAATGCAATTGTTTTCCTACAAATTAAAATGTCTGCAGGTAGTCATCGGGCTTACCTTGCATTTGTTAAACCTTGGTGGCCAGCATTCACAACCTTTTCACAAAAGACAGCACTGTTATTTTTTTTATTCTCACTTTGGAGGAAGCACCTAAAGTTGAAGTTGAGAGGTGCCATATTGGTGAGTGACACCACGTATGAGATGAGCCAGCTACAGTTCTGCTTTCATCTACCCATTCCTCTCAACCTCCATGCATTAGAAATTCATAGCACTCACTTTTAAAAATTATAGCTGTGGGGGTGAAAGAAGAGCACTTTCTTATTTTTCACATTAAAAGGGCTTTATATACTTGACCCAATAAAGTTAGTGGTATTGAATCTTTGTATCAGCTTAGTTTATGTATTTAATAAAGTATGCACCCATAAACAGGTCTGACTTTATAAGGAACATCATAAGTCTAGGAGGAGCATGGTTAACTCTTGAGACCCAAAGTCATAGCTGTTGAGAGGTATACAGTTCCCTTTGATGTCCTATTAACTGGTAAGCAGATCATTTCTGGCATCCCTTATGAATGCTGCCTGATGACTATTTTCTTTATCTTTGTCTTTCCCTGTAACCTTTTCCATAAGCTGGTAGAGTGTGTCTAATGCCTTGTTTTTTAAACAATGCACTGTCATTTTAATTTTGTAATTGATTTTTTATTGAAGGTACTTATATAAAAATGGTGTCAGTTCATATTATTAATTGTTCTGATGAAGTCTATTGATGAAAGCGCTTGACCTGTTTTGTGGATTACTGGAACATTCATTCGTTTTTATGTAAAGTGGATTACTTTATGTGGTGTGAATAAAAGTGTTCATTCTTGGTGGTCGTAGGACATCGGCTCAAGGAGTGGTTTTTGGAAGTTTTATTGGTTTTAGTTTGGTGTGTTGAGCCACCTAGACCATTATGGAGGAAAACGGACTTTCTCCTGTGTTCAAAGATGATCTTGATAATTTTCCTTTCCCCTGTGGACAGCAGATGAACGATGGAGGGGATCGTCTGATGGAGCTCATTCTGAACCTTACGAATAAGGTTTCAGAGTTGCAGGAAGCTGTGGTTAAACTACAAAACCCGTCATTTCCGGGTATTAGCGGTCCTGCCATCAGTGTCAACTGAGAAGGAAGGGAATCGTCATCTAAAACTGCTAGTAGGATACACCAGGGGGTCTGGAACAATAAAGGCAGTGTGGAGCACCCTATTAACAACGTGGGTATTAGGACAAATTGCCAAGGGACTAAATCGACGCATGACCGTTTAAAAGAGTGGATCAAGAATGACAATTTCTCTTTTCGGGAAGGCAACAGGGTTGAAAGAACCAATTGTATACATTCCAGGTTAGTGGACCTTGAAACGAAACTTTTAAAAGTACGAGAACTTCAGTGTGACAACGCGTATTTAAACGAATGTTTAGACAAAAAGAGAGTTCCTAAGGGACTTAGAGTTTATCGATTCCCTAATGGTATTAAAAAGGGACAACCCGAATGTCAGGAGCTTTTGAAAATGTTTGATAGACATGGGTTGGAATTAATTGAATTTATTGTGAAAGTTAATAACAAGCGTATTTCTGAGTTTTTAAATGATGTTGATGAACTAAACAGTTTGATTTTAATGGACAATGAATTTGATAGATACAATCATAAGTATAATATTGTATTTGATAAGGTAGAAAATGAAGTGAATATTAATGTTGAGAGGAAAAAGCTGTCAAGGGATGAATATGAGTACAAAAACTTTCTTGCATACCCACTTCCCAAAGCATACTTGGAAGGGGAAGATCTACTGGATAGACAGTCTAACAATGAAGGGGGTTACCATAGGGCTACACAAGGTAGTAGAGTAAATAATGTTAGCAATACATATAAATCTGAATACCCACCCCTTAGGAGATCAGCAAGGCTACAGGACAAACACAAATATAGGGAAGACAATAGTGTTTTTTTAGGAGCAACAGGAGGGGGTGGGAGACGGAACAGCTACAGAAATCAAAATGCTTGGAGAAAGAACAGCTATCACCAGGCTTAGATGAAATTCAAAACAATGGTTTAGTTTACACCTATAGGGGATTTAATATTTTTAACAATGCTGGAGTTGAAATTAGTAGAGAATTGTTCCATTTGCTTATGAAGGGGGTTAAATTTGTTCCAGCCCTCAAGGAAAACATTTGTGATACATTAATTGAATTAAAATTGTTTGTGAGGAAGTTAAACTTAAAATTTGTATTTAAGGACTCACAAGACATTAAAGGTAGAACAAAAGTCTGTGTTAAGAAAAAGAGTTGTTTCAACCCTCCATTACACCCCCTTTTAAATTCTTTTGAGAATGTATGCTCGCAAGAGATTTACCATAAGATTAGTGAACACAAGTCAAAAGTTTTTAATTTGAGTAGGACTGAGAAATGTCTTTTGGATGTTTATAGAGGTAACACTGATATTAGGTTCATGAAACCTCACAAAGGAGGGGGTATGGTGATAGCAAATACAGAGGACTACAATAACAAAATCTTCTGTACGTTGCAAGATGAAACAAAATACGAATGTGTTTCTAGGAATGAAATTAATATCGCCTATAGAAAGATCAGATTTTTACTGGAAGATTCTTTATACCAAGGTGTAATTAATGAAGAGATATTTAATTTTTTGAATGTTGAACATCCCACCATCCCTATAGCCTTTGGTATACCTAAAATACACAAGGATGTTCAGGACCCCCCTTATAGGCTTATAATTTCTGGCCCGAACAGTATCACCTATTCAATAGGAGTATTTATTGAGCGTATTGTAAGAGAGGCATTGGTACCTATTGACCATATTTTAATTGACTCATGGGACTTCCTTAGGAGAATTAAGGGACACTATTATGATATTAACGCCTGTTTCTCCACTATAGATGTTGTTGACCTTTTCACTTCAATACCACATGACAAGGGGCTTGAGCTTTTTTTTGAGGGTTTGGTAGAAAAAATTAGTTTGAGTCACACGATGACCAACTTCATTTTAGAATTGATGGAAGTGATCCTTAAAAATAACTTTTTCTGTTTTGGTGGTGAGCTTTTTCGACAAACAAGGGGTGTAGCAATGGGAAACAGTTGTGCCCCACTCTTCGCTAATCTTGTTATGTTTAAATGGGAAACAGAGTATATTTTTGGGTCACCCTACAATGGAAGTTGGTCAATTTATCTTAGATTTTTGGATGATGTTTTTATTATGTGGAAAGGTGGTGAGGTCTATCAAGCATTTTTGGATTATTTGAATGGAATTTGTGATTATTTTAAATTCACTGGTGACAGTGGAAATTCCTTCATTAATTATTTAGATGTGAAATTAATGAAAGATGATAGTATTAACTGTTTTTCTTCATGTTTATATCGAAAACCAACATATTCTAACTATTTTTTGGAATTTTCCAGTAGTCACCCTATGTTTATAAAGAGGAATATAGTAAAAGGGCAAATGGTGCGAGCTGCCCGTATGTGTTCGAATTTTGATTTATTTAAATCAGAGTTGGAAAAATTGGTTAATATGTTTGAAACCCGAGGTTACCCATTGAGTTTTATTAATAATATTAAGGATCAGGTATGTGTTGAATGGGGTACTAGATTTAAGCCATTATTAGGTGAGGATGAGGAGAAGGTGGATCATGATACAGGTGTAGACATAGATTTTACACAAACTATGGTACTGACTTATGGTGAGACATCACACGTAGTTAAAAACATAATTAAAAACAACTGGACAATATTCAAAGGGAATATGGAGCTACTTAAAATTATTGGTGAAGGCCCTCATTTTACATACCGGGTGAATAGGAACTTAAAGAACCTATTGGAGAATCCAATTTTTGAAAAAAGATGTTTTAGAAAGGGTACTTATAAATGTGGGGCCTGTGATTATTGTAGATTCATTATTGATACTCCTTCTGTGACACTTGGACCCAACCAAACAAAAGTTTATTTTACGGCAGGTACATGTACATCTCAGGGCTTAGTTTATTTGGCCGTTTGTCAGTCCTGCAGTCATTTTTATGTTGGGAAAACAGAAAGGAGTCTGAGTAGGAGAATATATGAACATATGTACAGTATCACGAAAAAGGATGATAATAATGCCTTATACAAACACATAAAGGTTAACCATGCTGACCATATTTTTAGATTTGGTATTTTGGAAAGTGTAGGTAAAAATTTTAGGGGGGGTGACTGGGGAAACCAGTTGCTTCGGGCTGAGGTTAGATGGCAGTTGAGGCTAAATGCAACAGTTCCCCCAGGTTTAAATGAACATATTAGCTTAAAGCCTGAATTAAGGTATCGAGCAACACAGTTTTAACTCATTATTCAACCCTGACATTTCATTTCATGTTACTTTAAAAAGTTTTACCTTTTTAGAACAACATATTTATTTAAATTATTTCATAAGACAAACACTTTTTTTAACTTTTTAAAAAGGCTTTTTAAACAATGCACTGTCATTTTAATTTTGTAATTGATTTTTTATTGAAGGTACTGGGTACTTATATAAAAATGGTGTCAGTTCATATTATTAACTGTTCTGATGAAGTCTATTGACGAAAGCGCTTGACCTGTTTTGTGGATTACTGGAACATTCATTCGTTTTTATGTAAAGTGGATTACTTTATGTGGTGTGAATAAAAGTGTTCATTCTTGGTGGTCATAGGACATCGGCTCAAGGAGTGGTTTTTGGAAGTTCTTTTCCATAAGCTGGTAGAGTGTGTCTAATGCCTTGTTTTTGCTATTGTGAATGCTGTTTTAGTCTATTAGACAACTACTATTTTTTTCTGAGCCTGGCTTGATTTTTCTGTTTTCCACTTTTTCGTGAACACTTTTTATTTTGATAACTTCCTGAATTTCTGCAATCCACCACCAGCTTTCCTTACGCACCTGATTTCCATACCTGGCTTGGTCTCATATCTCCTCTGTAGCCTGCACACATGCTTCTTCGAAACACTGCCATTTACCTCACATTTTTAGTCTGTTCCTCAGAAACATAGTGGCTTTCGGGCAAATCAGTGAGGACCGAATTTGGTAAAAAATGATAGACTTTTGTCTTAGACTTCATATCCTTTAGAAAATGCATGACAACACAAGACAATAATTCATATCCTGACACCTCATAAACATAAGCAGCCACAGATATGCTTTTATATCAAAGACCACAGCCCCAACCTCTCTTGGCATTACCACAAATTCTCACCATATTCTAGCTCTTCCACCTTCCCATAAAAATGTGGGCATCCCTTGTTTTACTTTTTAAAAAATCCCCTGATGCCAGTCACCAAAATTCTTAATCAACAGAAGCCAATCATGGTAGAATGTAAAGTTGTAAGACTTGCACTCACTTGTCTAAATACAGTTCTATTATCTTGTCAAAGAAACCCCTTCATTTTTTTAATAACATCCTAAGTACTTTTTAGAAAACCTTCATCTATCACTGTCAGATGTATCACAAGTATCTTATATATTTTTGTCCCCAAAGAGCTCTGCAGATGTCGAGAAATCAATATCAAACATTCTAACTTTTATTTCATTCATTTTTGTATCCTCAGGAGGCCCACACAAAGCTAAGGAGTCCCATAATACTGATATGTCTCTTTGCAGATGTATGGGACTATAATCAGAATGTTGTGCAAACAAAGTGTTATTTTCCTGTGTGATTCATCCCACCTGTGATGTCCCCACTCTGGGCCAGTAATTAAGGAACCTGAATCCTCACCACTGAAACTGGAGATGGACATTCACCTGGAATACAAATGGATACACTCAACATTTTCAGATGCAGACCCCTCTGCATCAAGCACAATTTCCATTAAGAGCACACAGGGAACACACTCAGTCCGGGGTACGGGATTCTCTCTCTGTCTCTCTCCAGGTCCCAAGCAAGGCTCCCTACTGGCACATCTGCAGAGTGAAGTCCTCAGCCGAGTGTCCAAGCCAAGTTCTCCACCACTCTCTCTCTGTGCTTCTTGTCCCTCTCCAAGTAGCTGGTACACACACTCTTTGAGATGTAATTTTCACATACAGACAGCTGGGAAAGGCTGGCACAGATTATCCACTCTACCAACTTTGCCCAGGCTATATGGTAGACTCACTGCCAACAGTCAGTTACTATAAGGCTCTTAAAAGGCTATCCAATTATACTGAGTGCAGTTAATATTAATACAAATGATAATTGTCACTCGTCCTTCTCTAAGATAGAAGACAAACAGGTGGGGTAGTTCGTTTAGATGCTTTATTAAATAAAAACACATCAGAATGGATAGCAGCATCATAAAATATAAACAAACTGATTAACAGACAGACCTTACAGACATACATACTTACATCTCAACAGCTTACAACAAAATGGCAGTCAGGCTTGTATGTGCTCAGTATTTATACACTTGTGCAAGCTCTCAGCTTCTTAAAGATACATACACACACATTGATCTACATCCTCCCTCTTAAAAAGATTGCCCTTAGTAAAAAATGACATGAGTTAAATATGCATTACTACAGACTTTAGAAACAAACACATTGTTCATGTCCAACTTGTCATGTATCTATAACATGGTCTGGAGATGTGACCGGATCTTGTAACATAACAATCTGAACTGGATTTAGCAACAGGGACAGTCTTCAGTGAACAACTCGTATCAGGATCTACTGGATTCATCCCAAGAACAGTAATATTTTCTGGAACTTCTTCTAAAACTGTAACACTGGACAACTCAATATGAGATAGAATCTCACAGGCTATGTGCTGTAGTATAGGCTTGGACATCGGCATCAAGTGTTTCTGACTCCGCCTAACTCTACTCCTTGTGATTCCACAATGTACGACCTCAGCTCTGAGCAAATAGTCTTCACGACTCTAATCCAATCATAGCCTTTGGATGTTTGCATCCTTACCACTTCTCCTTCTCGTAATGGATTGAGTGGTTTGCTGGTCTTATCATAGTAGGACTTCTGGGTTAAATGCTTCTTCAATAGATTGTTTTTCACTGACCTGTTGTTCTTGACACATGGAACCAACAGTTGACTACTGGTTAGTAATGATGGGGTTCTGGTTTGTCTCGACAGAAGTCTCTGTGCAGGTGAACCAAGATGATTATCATGAAGAATATTTCTTAGATTCAAGAGATTCAAGAAAACATCACTATTGTCTCATTTTGACTTCTCTAATAACTGTTTTTCACTTTGAACTGCATGTTCTGTCAAACCATTTGACTGCGGATACTCTGGGCTACTCGTGAAATGAGAAAAGTCAGTACAAAAATGGAGAAAAGTGCCCAAAATAAAAACTAATAAACAGATAAATGGGCACTCATGAAGGACCACAGTTCCTACATGAGTAAAGTCCAACAGTTCGGCAAATCTTTGAACTGTTGGTTTGTAAATTGTGTGCTATTGTCAGAAATAACTTTGTGCTCGCTTCCATGGGCTGCAAAATGATGCTTCATCTTAGTAATGACAGTACTGGATGCTAGGTTAGGAAGTAAGTCAATCATGAGCCAATTTGAGTCTACTAACACCAAATAATGACCATTCACTCGAAAATGTCAGTAGCTACTGTTGACCAAGGTAGATCAGGAATCTAGTTTAGTTGAAGTGGCTCTTTCTGTTGATGTGTCTTAGTACTATTACACACAGAACAATATGATAACATTTTCTCAATAACTTGTGACATAGAAGGCCAAAATACTAGACTTCTCGCCCTTCTTTTGGTAGAGTCTGCTCCTGGCTGACCACGATGCAAGACAGTAGTGCACTCTTGTTGCAAGGAGTTTGGAACAATTACTTTTGGACCTTTCATAATGATACAATTAGGACACCAACTCCAAAACAGGAATCCACAATAAAAAAGGAACAAAGTCGACCACAGTATAAGTGGAGCAGACAATAAGGCACAGACCAGGAACTTGATGCAGATAAATAATAGAATACTTTTATTCCAAACAAGCACACCGACTGAGCGCTTTCACCAGGTAAACTGGTTTCATCAGAGTCATACAAAACACACCCAGCAAGATGCTCTTAAATACTCATTAAATTGGCTATTAATCAATCAATCAATTAATGAACATTCATAAAAACAACCTTAACAAAGAAATCAGAGTTATAAAACTCTTGTAGTGCCAAACATTTTGATACCATGTAGAAAAAACACACAACATAATAAAACCATGCATAAACATTGCATAAACATTTAGCCTAAACAGCATACTACATAGGGAAATCTACAAGTAAATTAAAGTAAATGTAGAATTGCATCAACCTACTATAAAGACAACTATAGTATAGTTACACAGCCTGTTCCCATAGATGCGTATATAAATAATCTATACTGAATACTGATGACCTAACTCAATTTTAAATAAACAAAAAAACATAAAATAACACACTCAAGTAAATAAACTTAAATAAAATTAGCCCTATATTTCAATAAAGGTTTCAAAGAAATACTTTCATTAATCCCCGGAAATTTTGTGGCATTCAATCTAATCTGCCACTCCATTTCACGAAGGGCTACAAAGTTGTTAACATCACCATAATAACTTGATTTTGTCCTATCGACTATGAAAAATAAAAACTTTTTAAAATCACAACAAACCTTTGTTTGCAAAAAGAGGGCGTTGTGTAAATCCCCTCTTCTAATGGAGCTACAATGCTCCCTAATCCTTTCCTTCAGGCTTCTCATAGTCATGCCTACGTAAAATGCTTCGCATGACATACAAGAAGCTATGTAGACACAATTTCTCATGACACAATTACACCGTCCAGGGCAAGCAATTGTGCGTCCAAAACCAGCCACCGTAAGGTAGGAACCCTCAGCTATGTACCTACACCATTTACAACATCCACATTTACCACATTTACCCATAAAAGATCGCCTAAAACCATCATTGCTCCTTTCCAATATGTCCTTCAAATTGTGCCCCCTACTATATACAATAGCAGGTGCATCACCCAAAATTGCTCTCATGTCAATACTCAAGAAGTAATCCCATATTTCAGGACTTAAAAATCCATCTGGAGCTAAAGAGACTTGAGTTGGAAGCCAGGTGTTTGTAAATGGAAGTTGTGGAAAAGGAGCAGCAGAGGCAGAATGAAAATGAGATGCTGACTCTTTGCCAGAGTCATGGAGGCAATGGGGAAGAGAGTAACTGGACCCCAGAAGCACAAAATGTCAGTAATTTTTTTCCACAGTTTACAGAGGGGGATAATTTTGATAGTTTCATTCACATGTTTGAGAGGGTATGTAAACAATATGATGTTAACCAAAGGCTCCGGGTACAGTTTCTGACCCCCTTGCTCCATGGTAAAGCTGTAACTGTTTTGTCCAAAATATCTGACATTGACTGTTTTGATTATACTGCTGTTAATAATTGCTTGCTAGAATTCTTTAAGCTAGCACCTGAAACTTATAGGAAAAGGTTTTGTGAGCATAAACGGAAGGCAGATAAAAGTGAGAATATGTTGCTGAACTGAGCACTTATTTTCATAGGTGGGTGAGTGGATGTCAGGTCACCACTTTTGAAGGGCTGACAGACCTTTTGGTGGGGGTACAAGCCATTAGCACTTTGCCTGAGGACATGAGGATCTAGTTAGCTGATAGACAATGTGCTACTTCAGAGGAGTTGGGGAATAAGGGAGATCTATACCTAGCAAGCAGGGCATCCCTGCACAGGAAAGGGGCCCTCAGTACTGCTCATGGGTCTAAAGGAACCCATGGTGGGCAGCCCATACTGTCCCAACAGAATCTGCCCATAACAGGGGAAGCCACTAGTCCAGGTACACATCCAGAACATAGGGTTAAATGTTTTGAATGCAACCGGTTGTGCCATGTGGCATACAGATGTCCATAGAGGCAAGGTGGGGAACAAAAGGTGAGGGAGCCAGTAAGTGGGAAAGACAAAATGCCATTAGTAGGTTGTCTTGGGACAACAAGGGCACCAAACTATGACAAGAGGCTATATCCTGTTGCAGTGAATGGCAAAGAGGCCATTGCTAAGAGAGACACAACCTCTGACATAACCATTGTAAAGCCTGCAATGGTTACAGAGGAGCACTACTTGCCTGGGCAGTCTACTCCAGTCAGAGCTTTAGGCGGGACTCCATTCCAAATACCTTTGTCTAGGGTTCAACTTGACTGGGAGGGTGGAAAAGGAAGCCAGAACGTAGGTGTGTTTGAGACCAGAGTTAATTGCTAGAATTTACATGTATAATGTCTTTTGTTTCTGTAGCTTCCTGATGGATGCAAGATCAAAAGGGCTGCTAAACTCTGAATTTCTGTTAGCCTGGGAACCAGAAAAAAAAATTATGTAATCTGAAATGAGTCAGTAGTACTGCATTATCAATTTAAGGACAGAGAGACTCAGAGAATGTGTCTTCAGAAAATCCAACTCACCAACACTCTGCCTGTGTCTATATGTAAGTAGGATCTTAGACTTTAGTGTCTCTCTTAGATATAGCTAGGAAATAGGAAAATTAGACTAGTTGTTTTCTGCATTGATGTCAGAACTATTCTACTGTATTATTTTAAGCATTTTCCTGTGATCTCTGAACTCTTGACTAGCACTGTGTAGTAAGAAGTATTGTCTTGTGTTTTATTTATTATTAAATATTTTTAACCTTTCAACTTTGGCTGTTTTGTGTAGAAATAATTTAAGCTCTAGAGTACATTGCATGTATATAGTGATACTGTACTAAGCCACTCCAATAAGCCTTACTGTTCAGTTACACTTACCATTTGGATAATAATATTGCACAGTAATAATTGGACACCCTTTGATAAGGGCCTTATTAGTAGCTGATAAGTAAGGGTCCTGGTGTCAGTGATTACTACCTTATAGCCTGGACAGAAGGGGCACAGCTAGTGAACCTGTGCCAGCCTTCCCCAGGATTGTCTGTGTGGTTGTATATAAATCATATCTCAGAGTGTGTGTGTGTGTGTGTGTGTGTGTGTGTGTGTGTGTGTGTGTGTGTGTGTGTGTGTGTGTGTGTGTGTGTGTGTGTCTGCTACTTGGGCAGGGACACGAACCATTGGTTGGACAGAGAGAGTGCTAGCAGAACTTGGCTTGGGACCCTGGCTAAGGACCCCACTCTATAGCTGTGCTAGTGGGGAGTCTTATTGGGGATCTGGAGAGAAAGGGAGAAACCAGCCCCAGACTGACTGTGATCTCTGTATGCTCTTAAGGGAAACTGTACTTTACTGTGTGTGTGTATTTGTTATCCTTCCCAATGAGGACGCCCCTCACTGGTGTTAGTAGTGAGGATTGAGGCTCCTTGATTGCTTGGCCAGTGCATGGGCATTAATTATTAATTAGTTAATTAATATTAATTGTTTGGCAGTGGTGGAATACTTACACCACATTAACTGATTGGCACATACTAATTGGCTTGTAGTGGTGTGGATAGTGAATTCCTGTAGCTTGTGTACAGTAATCACTGAAGGTATTTTTGTACTCTAAATTAGCCACACAGTGAATATTCAGAGTTCAGATCACAATTGTTTTATTTCTTTTGTGAGCTTAGTTAGTCAGGGAGATTAGGCAAGCATGTCAGCAGAGGAGTATGGAAAGCTGACAAGGAGGCAGTTGGCTGAGATGTGCCAGGCTAGGGGACTGGTGCATGGAAACCTGACTAAGACAGACATGATTGCAGCTTTGCTCACAGCTGCATAAGAAAACAGAACCAGGAGGACGATCAGACTGGCCGTGGAAATGTACAACACTCAGGGAATGGACAGCTCAACCTTTGTGCACAGGACTTAAAAATCCATCTGGAGCTAAAGAGACTTGAGTTGGAAGCCAGGTGTTTGTAAATGGAAGTTGTGGAAAAGGACCGGCAGAGGCAGAATGAAAATGAGATGCTGACTCTTTGCCAGAATCATGGAGGCAATGGGGAAGAGAGTAACTGGACCCCAGAAGCACAAAAGGTCAGTAAATTTCTTCCGCAGCTTACAGAGGGGGATAATTTTGATAGTTTCATTCACATGTTTGAGAGGGTATGTAAACAATATGATGTTAACCAAAGGCTCCGGGTACGGTTTCTGACCCCCTTGCTCCATGGTAAAGCTGTAACTGTTTTGTCCAAAATGTCTGACATTGACTGTTTTGATTATACTGCTGTTAAGAATTGCTTGCTAGAATTCTTTAAGCTAGCACCTGAAACTTATAGGAAAAGGTTTTGTGAGCATAAACGGAAGGCAGATAAAAGTGTGTGTGAATATGTTGCTGAACTGAGCACTTATTTTCATAGGTGGGTGAGTGGATGTCAGGTCACCACTTTTGAAGGGCTGACAGACCTTTTGGTGGGGGTACAAGCCATTAGCACTTTGCCTGAGACCATGAGGATCTAGTTAGCTGATAGACAATGTGCTACTTCAGAGAAGTTGGGGAATAAGGGAGACCTATACCTAGCAAGCAGGGCATCCCTGCACAGGAAAGGGGCCCTCAGTACTGCTCATGGGTCTAAAGGAACCCATGGTGGGCAGCCCATACTGTCCCAACAGAATCTGCCCATAACAGGGGAAGCCACTAGTCCAGGTACACATCCAGAACATAGGGTTAAATGTTTTGAATGCAACCGGTTGTGCCATGTGGCATACAGATGTCCATAGAGGCAAGTGGGGAACAAAAGGTGAGGGATCCAGTAAGTGGGAAAGACAAAATGCCATTAGTAGGTTGTCTTGGGACAACAAGGGCACCAAACTATGACAAGAGGTTATATCCTATTGCAGTGAATGGCAAAGAGGCCATTGCTAAGACAGACACAACCTCTGACATAACCATTGTAAAGCCTGCAATGGTTACAGAAGAGCACTACTTGACTGGGCAGTCTACTCCAGTCAGAGCTTTAGGCGGGACCCCATTCCAAATACCTTTGACTAGGGTTCAACTTGACTGGGAGGGTGGAAAAGGAAGCCAGAACGTAGGTGTGTTTGAGGATATCCCTGCAGATGTCCTGCTAGGGAATGATTTTGATAATGCAGTACCATGTGCTCATGCAGTTACATGCAGTTAGGCTTGGAGACAAGCATGTGGGTCTGGTAGCCTTGGAAAGACCCAGTCAGACTGCATACTTGCAGCCAGGACTGGTGAGGTGGTTACTTCAGTGAGGGAGCTACTCTGTAGCAGTGAGACTGGAGGTGAGACACAGCTGCTTGTAGGTACTGATGTTCCCTTGGACGGAGTGACTGCACAGATAGAGGTGAGTAGTAATGCCCAGGCTGACAGTGAGGCACCACTGTCCTAGGATGCTAGACTTCCTGTAGAATGGGTGCTGGAAAGGGCTACAAAGAGAGAGCTGAGACAGGCGCAGCTCTCAGACCCTACACTGCAAGGCCTGAGGCAGGTAGCTAGTGAGGCACCTGATAATCAAGGGAAGTGGGGATCTGTATACTGGGAGAAAGGGTTACTGTATAAAGAGTAGACCCCTGAAGGAGGGCTAGAAGGTGAGAGGGTACAGCAGTTGGTACTGCCCAGAGCCTACCATCTGGCGCTTCTAGCCATAGCCCACGATATTCTCTTTGCAGATCATATGGGCATAAAATGTACAAAAAGACATATTATGCAGAACTTCTGTTGGCCTAGAATTTCCAGAGATATAACTGGGTACTGCAGGACCTGTGAGCAGTGCTAAAAAGTAGGCAAGGCAAGAGACAAGGTGAGAGCTCTTTTGATGCCTTTGCCTGTGATTGAGGAGCCATTTCAGGGGGTAGCTATGGATATTGTGGGGCCTCGAGTACCCCAAGCTCCACAGGGAAAAAAGTATATCCTAGTGGTAGTAGATTATGCTACAAGATACCCTGAGGCAGTGGCTTTGTCCTCTATTGGGGCACAAAAGGTGGCAGATGCTTCATTAGAGATTTTCAGCAGGGTAGGCTTCCTCAAGGAAATACTGACTGACAGAGGTGCCAATTTCATGTCAGACTTGCTGGCTTGTCTGTGGACCTACTGTGGAGTGGAGCACCTGAAGACCACCCCTACCATCCCCAGACTAATGGTCTTGTTGAGAGGTTAAACTCTACACTCAAGTCCATGCTACAGGCATTTGCAGACCAGTTTAAGAGGGAGTGGGAGAAATATTTGCCCCATCTGTTGTTTGCTTACAGAGAGGTTCCCCAGAAATCCACAGGTTTTTCACCGTTTGAGTTGCTGTATGACCATAGGGTGAGGGACCTCTAGATTTAATTTAAGATGAGTGGAAAGGTGAGTGTGAGTCTCACAAGGAGTCTGTTGTGGCATATGTCCTAAACCTCAGGACAAGGCTCAGAGAACTCATGGGCTTGGCCCAGGAGAACCTGGCAGAAGCCCAACAACAGAAAAAGGTATGGTATGACAGGCATGCTCGATCTAGAGAGTATGCTGTAGGGCAGCAGGTAATGGTTCTCATTTCTGTCAGACACAACAAGCTGCAAGCAGCTTGGGAGGGACCCTACAAGGTGGTAAGAAAGGTAAGTGATGTTAACTACATGGTGAAACTGCTAGGCAGAAGGCAGGGTCACAAACAGTACAATGTTAACATGATGAAACCTTACCATGATAGGGTGGCCCTTGTGCTTAGTATTTGCAGTGGCTTGCATGAGGAGTCTGAGGGAGATATGGTGACTGATCTTCTCAATGAGGCTCGGAATGACACCTCAGTGGAAGGGGTAGCAATGTCCCAGCAGCTATCTCCTACCCAGGTTCGAGAAATACAACCAGTGTTGCAGGAGTCTGGGGACATGTTCACTGGGAAACCAGAATGCACCCACCTGGTGCAGCACCAGGTGGATACAGGACCCCAAAGGCCTATTTGGCAGGCCCCTTATAGGGTGCCTGAGAGGGTCAAACAGACTCTGAGCGAGGAGATACAGGAAATGTTGGAACTATGGGTAATTCAAGAGTCCAACAGTCCTTGGGCTTCCCCAGTGGTGCTGATGCCAAAGAAGGATGGCAACACCAGGTTCTGTGTGGACTACAGGAAATTAAATAGTCACACAGAGTCAGATGCGTACCCCATGCCTAGGACAGATGAGGCCCTGGAGCACTGGGTGGGGCTTAGTATCTTACAACCATTGATCTTACCAAGGGTTACTGGCAAGTGCCCTTGACTCCCAGTTCTAGAGAGAGGTTAGCCTTTGTGACTCCTTTTGGCTTGTATAAGTTCATAAATATGCCATTTGGGATGAACAATGCCCCAGCAACTTTCCAGAGGCTGGTAGATAATATCCTAGCAGGGGCAGGAGGGTTTGCCCTTGCTTACCTAGATGATATTGCCATCTACAGCCATTCCTGGCAAGAGAACCTTCAGCATGTCAGGAAGGTGCTGGGCAGACTACAGAGATCAGGGTTAACCATTAAGCCCAGCAAATGTCAGGTGGGTATGGCAGAGGTCTCCTACCTGGGACATACAGTGGGGAGTTTTAAGATCAGGCCAGAACCTGCCAAATTGGAAGCCATTCAGGCATGGCCTGCACCTGTTACCAAAAAGCAGGTGAGGGCATTCTTAGGGACAGCAGGGTACTACAGAAAGTTCATCCCCAGTTATAGTACCATAGCTGCTCTCCTCATAGACCTGACAAGGAAGAACATGGCAGATAAGGTAGTGTGGATGACAGCATGTGAGCAGGCATTCCAGAAGCTTAAAGAAGCTTTGGGAGGACCCCCTGTGTTAGCCATTCCAGATTACAGCAAAAATGTGCTGCACAGGTGGATGCTTTGAACCATTTGTGGGGTCTGTACTTAGCCAGATTTCTTCAGAGGGAGAAGAGCACCCAGTGGCTTATCACAGTTGTAGGCTCCAACCCAGGGAGGAATGCTATGCAGCTGTAGAAAAGGAATGTCTAGCCATAGTGTGGGCACTGCAGAAATGTCAGCCTTATATGTATGGAAGACAATTCACAGTAGTTAGAGATTACAATCCCCTAACATGGTTAAACATGGTTAAAATGCCAAGTTGCTAAGATGGAACCTAGGGTTGCAAGCATATATGTCAGTGCAGCATAGCAGTGGGAGTAGCATTGCCAATGGAGATGGGTTCTCAAGACAGGGAATGAGGAAAGGTAAACTGAGATAGACATAACGCTCTCAAGCAATGTTTCTCAAGGGTCACTTGAAAAACTAGCTTGAGTACTTCGGGGGTGGGGGTGGGGGAGATATGTGAAGGTATGTGAAGGCTGCCAGACTAGCTAGATAGAATTTTGTAGATAATTCTGTCATTTGTAAATATTAATATAAGCCACATGCTTGTTCTCTTAAATGGAAGAAAATTGTGTTAAATGTTAACCTTCAAAAATGTAACCATATTGCACTCTGCTGGATGAAAGCTAATAAGTCAAGCATTGTATAATTGTTTGATCTTAAAACTCAGATCTGAGATGTCTGGATGAAGGAATTATTGCTATTGTTTTGAGACCAGAGTTAATTGCTAGAATTTGCATGTATAATGTCTTTTATTGCTGTACCTTCATGACCAGGTGCAAGATCAAAAGAGCTGCTAAACTCTGAGTTTCTGTTAACCTGGGAACCAGAGAAAAAATGATGTAATCTGAAATGAGCCAGTAGTACTGCATTATCAGTTTAAGGACAGAGAGACTCAGAGAATTTTCCCTTTGTCTTCAGAACATTCAACTCACCAGCACTCTGCCTCTGTCTGTATGTAAGTAGGATCTTAGACTTTAGTGCCTCTCTTAGATATAGCTAGGAAATAGGAAGATTAGACTAGCTGTTTTCTGTATTGATGTCAGAACTATTCTACTGTATTATTTTAAGCATTTTCCTGTGATCTATGAACTCTTGACTAGCACTGTGTAGTAAGAAGTATTATCTTGTGTTTTATGTATTTATTATTAAATGTTTTTGAACCTTTCAACTTTGGCTGTTTTGTGTAGAAATAATTTAAGCTCTAGAGTACATTGCATGTATATAGTGATACTGTACTAAGCCACTCCAATAAGCCTTGCTGTTCAGTTACACTTACCATTTGGATATTAATATTGCACAGTCATAATTGGACACCCTTTGATAAGGGCCTTATTAGTAGCTGATAAGTAAGGGTCCTGGTGACAGTGATTACTGCCTTATAGCCTGGGCAGAAGGGGCACATCTATTGAACCTGTGCCTGCCTTCCCCATGAGTGTCTGTGTGGTTGGATATAAATCATATCTCAAAGTGTGTGTGTGTGTGTGTGTGTGTGTGTGTGTGTGTGTGTGTGTGTGTGTGTATGTATGTGTGAGCTAATTGGGCAGGGACACAAAGCCCTGGTTGGACAGTGGGAGTGCTAGGAGGACTTGGCTTGGGACCCTGGCTAAGGATCCTACTCTATAGCTGTGCTAGTGGGGAGTCTTATTGGGGATCTGGAGAGAAAGGGAGAAACCAGCCCTAGACTAACTGTGATCTCTGTGTGCTCTTAAGGGAAATTGTACTTTACTGTGTGTGCATTTGTTATCCTTCCCAATCTGGATGCCCTTCACTGGTGTTAGTGGTGAGGATTAAGGCTCCTTGATTGCTGGGCCAGTGCATGGGCATCACAAATGCTGAAAGACTTGACTTCAGACTGTATCCCAAATGGCATTCTCAAAAATCTGTACCTTTCAAATGGAGTACTGAAAGTAGTTAGCAATGAGGATTTCTTGTCAAGCAAAATTTGCCAAATGAACTATTTGCATCTAGGACAGAAAAAAACAGTGGCATTTGGCATCAGAGCTGCAATTTTTTTGACTGCTCACATTGGATGATGAGGTCTTTTTAGTGCTTTGTTCAAATCTCATGGATCAGTACATATTCCAATGTCATCTGAGCTTTTCTTATGAGCTACGTTCATGGAAGATACCCATTCAGTTGGTTCTTCAACTGGACAAATCACACCTTGTTGCACCATTTTATCTAGCTTGGCATTGACTCTGTTCTGCATAGGTACTGGAACTTTCTAGGCTGGCCTGATAACTGTATTGACACCTGGGTCTAACTTCATGAAGTACACAGCTGGAAGCTTGCCTAGTTTGTCTTTGAAAAGATCAGCATAAGTAGAAAAAATATGTTGGGTGAAATTAGAGTAGTGCTCTTTCAAGCTAACATGATGGACTTCCTTATTAAATGAAAGCAGTCTCATTTTCAAACTGTCTCTGAGCCCTAATAATGACTGGACATGCCTCTTGACCACATAAAATAACAAGTCATAACTTGTCCCAGCAGAGTAACATGAAAACACTGCTGAGCCTTCAGTTTGAATTTCTTCACCTCTGTAGGCAACAAGCTTTGCACATTTTGCTAAATCAAGCCTTTCACCAGCACATACTCTAGCAAATGTTTCTGCTGATGTAACATTGCACTTGGAACCTGTGTCAACTTTGAGCTCTGTGGGTTTTCCATTTATCCGAACAGGACAAAATACTTCATTCTTTATCCCTAAATCTATTGCATTTACTGTTTCATGAAGCACTGACACACCATCAACATAAAAAGTAGGGTTGCAGCTTTTTAACTGATCAACTCTTTTCTTTGAATATTCACTTTTAAGAATGTGCGCCCTTTGATATACAAAACCATTTGAAATGATTCCACTTATTACATTTGTGGCATTGCTGACCAAAAGATAAACATTTTTCACTTTTAGATTCATGATTTCCACCACAATTATGACAATTGGCAATGAAACTAGGTTGGGGCCCATGCTTTGAGTTTGCTGACTCACTCTTATGCTTCACTGAGACTGTGTGAACTCTGGAACTTGCAGGAAAGGTCTGGGGTTTACCAGAGGTTGCTGCAGGGTCTACAGTTACAGCCATGTGCTTGGGCTTGTTTCTTTTAACTACATGCTGCATACTATCAACATGAGCTCTAGAAGTTACTGTAAGCATGCATTTCTCATTTGTAAGCATATTTGTGTGCTTTTCTGTGAGCTCGTATATCTGACAAATCTCAATGGCCTTATTCAAAGTTAAATCACTGTCACGAAGCAAAATCTTTCTCACAGCATCATCTTTAATACCACACACAAGTCTGTCTTTTATCAACTCATCCCTTAAATCACCGAATCTGCACATTTTAGCCTTATTTCTCAAATCTGTTATACATGCTGCAAAAGTTTCATCAGATTTTTGATCCCATGTGTAAAATAAGTGCCTTTCCATTATAATGTTTGTCTGAGGTTAAAGATTTCCCTAAATTTATGTTTTAAGCACTCAGGGTCCTCCCTTGACATAGTCGGTACACAATATGATGGTTTCTCCCTCTCCTGCAAACATAGCAGGTGCATACACAAATGAACATTCCCTTTTAATAGCTTCTGACCCAGCTAAATTAAGTAGAATAAATGCCTTTGTATGGTGATCTTTAGCAGAAAATGCTGCCTGTATGAAAATGTCCTATTCTTGCTCACACACTACTAATAACCAAAATAAAACAGCATCAAAATGAAGACAGTGATTCCATAGTTATTCCTTTTTATTGCAATAAAAATCCACAAACCATTGAGCGCTTTCATCAAAAGACTTCATCAGAACAATTAAACACTGAATGCACATATTTTAAATAGTTGAAAACCCTCCCTAATTGGGCTGAACACCCATCAATCAAATATTAAGCTTGACTCATTTAACATTTGTCGTGTTAAAATATATATTTCTTCCAATTTAAAAACAATATAAAAATATATATATAAAAAATATATGTTGAAAAACAAAAAAAAATATATAATGTTTTGTAAAACAATTTTTTTCAAGTTTCTCATCTGTGTACATTTTGTATTTTTCTGTCCCTCTTATAGGTCAAAAATTGGGTTTTCAATTAGATGGAAAATTCAAATAAAAAACGTCATTTTAAAGATGGGTAGGGGGAACTAACTGTGTAATCAACCATCGAATTGAAAACCCATGTGAGCCTATTCTGTTTAAGCCAGTTGGTGGCAGTAACAGAGCTACTAGCTTGCCAAAGACTGGCCCAGTGAGAAAAAGTAATTTTAATATATTACTATGGCAGGAATACCATTTTAAGGACAATTTTGGAAATAAAGGTAATTCGTATTCCAACAATAAAGATGAACTTTATTTCTACAAATTGTTAAAGGATGCTATGTTTTCATTTGAAAAAAAAATGTTTAAATTAAAAACTTTTGATATTGATATTATGTATTTGAAAGAATATGTTTGTTTAAGTTTTGTCCCACAGGGCTTACGTGTATATGTTTCCGTTTGGTTTATTTTATGTTGGCAATATGGTCAATGATTTTACTCAAATGTTCGACAAATGGGGGCTAGAATTTCTACGTAAAAACATTTCCTACCTGGAATGTATGAAGGTTAGAATCCAGGAGGAAGTTGTTGGTTTGCAGCACAGTATCACCACTGACTTGCTATTCCCACAATACGAGGGTTTATTTGAAAAAATAATCGACAGGGTGGAGAAAAAATGTAATGGTCTTTTTAACAAAAAGAAAAGGAAACTTGATTGGGACATTACACAATATAAACAGAACAATGTATACCCTACTGAGAGACTGTTCATTGAAGGGGAGAATTGCCCAAACCAGTGGGGTAGTAATAAACAACAGACAGAACCAGGCCCTGACATTGAAGCTGGGGATACTATATACAATGACAGAAATGACCCAGTAGAATTACAGGATTTTCATTCAGTAAGATGCTCAGAGAGAATAGCAAGCAGGAATATGAAAGGGCAACACACCTTGAAACAGGGGACGGAAACTTACCTAGGATACATGAACAAGGGGAGAGGCAGGGGGAGATTCTAAATGCCACTACCCACAACATTATTCACTGCCGTCAAGGTTTCAAAATTTACAATTATAGTGATAGAAACATTAGTGAGGAATTTTTCTCACTATTTCTAAAAGGGTTCAAATTTGTACCTAGTAAAATACCGGATATAGCTGAGGTTCTCCTAGATATACAAATGTACACCAGGAAATTAAACTTTAGAGTTTTGTTTCGTAGCAACAATGGCAACAAGGACTTGTTTAAAAAAGATTCTTTCAAAAAAAAATAGTGTTTTCAACCCTCCACTACACCACTTAGTTGCTAGTTTTGAAAAAGCTGTTAAGGATGACATTTACAAGTTGTGCGTAGGTAATAGGAGGGCATATCATAATTTAAATGAAAAGGAGAAATATTTGTTGATGGATTTAAGGAGAGACAAAAAGGTTTGAATCATGACCACTAATAAAGGAGGGGGTATTGTGGTCTACAATTCTGAAGACTACACAAATGTGATGCAAACCATTTTGTTTAATGAGGATAAATATCTACATGTGTCTATAAATCAGATACATATTTCTTATTATAGAATAGACAGTTTCCTTGAAGAATATGTCTTGGAAAAAAGAATTGATTTAGACACCTACAATTTTTTATTTAATGCACATCCTAAGGTACCTGCACTATTTGGTATACCGAAAGTGCACAAAAATGTTTTAAGTCCCCCATTTAGGCCCATTGTGGCAGGGAATGGATCTAAAACCCACAATGTGGCTGTGTTTGTTGACAGGATGGTGAAACATGTAGTATAAAGTGTCCCTCATTTAATCAAAGATTCTTGGGACTTTCTAGCGAAACTTACTCTGGAGTTATGGTCTCCCGATACAACTTTCCTAACCATTGATGTCCAGGATCTATTCACCCGTATACCTAAAGAGGATGGTTTAAGGTACTTTGAGGAAACTCTTTATTATTGTTCCACCCTGACTCAGGACAAGGTTAATTTGATTTGTGAAATCATGGCCCTCATTTTGGAATACAACTATATTTATTTTGAAGGGTAATATTACCAACAAATATCAGGGGTGGTAATGGGAGCAGCCTGTGCCCCGGTTTAGGACAACCTTGTTATGTTAGGTTGGGAGCTTGAACATGTATTCCAAAGTACCTTTCACCCAGACATATTATTATACAACAGATTCCTGGATGATATTTTTATTTTGTGGAAAGGTAAATGAGAGAATATTCCAAAATGTATTGAGTATCTGAACAGCAGTACTAGTTTTTTTAAGTTTACCTATCATTGTGACTGTGGGGAGATTAACTTTTTGGATACATTGATTATTAAGGATCCTGAAGGTTTTAGGTCCAGAATATTTCGTAAACACACTTTTTGTAATTCCTACCTTCATTTTAACAGTCACCACCCTTATTTTCAGAAAAAAGGTATCATTAAATGGCAGGCTATTATAATAGCCAGAATGACATCGCATAGGGAAGATTTAAAGAAAGAATTTGTGATCCTAAGATCTATGTATTTTGATTGAGGATATCCTAAAGAACTGGTTGACAACATCCTTACTACAAAAATGGCAGTCAGGCTCGCACATGCTCAGTATTTATACACCTATGCAAGCCCTCAGATAGCTTCTTAAAGATACATACACAAACATTGATCTACAGTAATGTTGACCAAACAGCCGGGCTTTTAGGAGTGGCCAGAGTTATCACCAAATAAATATATGCAAATATTCTCAAAGCTTAAATATCTTCTAAAAGGACCAGACACAATGAAATGTTTAAATATATTTAATAATAAATAAGAAAAGAATATGAAAATACTAAGTATCTATTTACAGTAAACACCAAAGTTTCAGTCAGAGGAAATATTAAATATAACACAACCAGAAAGATTACAGTTACAGAAAAACAATACTTAACTATTCTCACTATATTTTCCTAACCAATTTAGAGAATTACTGTCCTTGTTCACTTACTAGAGCAAGGCAAGATGAAGTTGATGAGGGATCCTTCTATGTCAGGTTCCAAGAAACAGACTGCTATGAGATTTCTGTCTCACACAATATTAAAACATTATTTCTGTACAGAATGACATCACATACATCTGGTCAACTGACTTCTGGTTCTCATGCAACCCCTCATTGCTAGAAGCTGTCAGGAGTTATCACACAGGTGTCAATAATAGGCACACCCAGAAGCTTTCCAAGATCTGCAGCAGCTCCTGGAAGTCATAAAACAATTTCAAACCTCTGCCTTTTTGGAGTAACATTTAGTTCACCCCAATGTCAATGCAGGAAGCTTCCTAATACAGACTTTCTGTCTCTGGCTGCATTCCAAACTGTGAGATAACATATTTATGGCCTATGTCCAGTAATTTCATTTTCTTACTATTTCTGAAAGTCAGGTGGATTGAGATTAACCTCTTCTCTACCAGTATCCTCTGTTACAATATACACTTTAAACAGTTACAATAATGCATGTAAATTCCTTTTCTGCCCAGCAGGGGAACACTGTTGATACATTTTTAACACAAGCAGCTTTACAAATAGATTTTTCAACACAAGCATCTGTACATATTAGTTTGATATATGAATGACATATAATTATTTACAAAATTCCAGCTAACTGTGCTGGTATATGTTATACATCCACTGCCCTAATTCTCCTGGTATAGCTGGCAGTACATTCTATCATCACATCATCTATTACCATTAATTTCAAAATCCCTTACTACTACTGCTAAGGATTCAAGATATAGGGCAAAAAGAAGCAGGGGCATGGGGCTATTTTGTCTGGTGCTCTTAACAGCTCAAATTCTTCAGATAGGTGAGTGAGTAACTTCACTCAAGCTGTGGTTCCAGTATAAATATGCTTAATAGTACTAATGTCTCCAGAAATCACAATTTCTTCATCAACTCAAATTAAACGACCAGTACACCTTGTCAAAGGCTTTCTCACCATCTATGCTAAGTATCAGAACTTGTTTTACTTTATCTAGGCATCTTGGGCTATCAACAGCATTCTGATAACATTGTCCCATCTGCTGTCCTGTCTTGCAAGTCCACACTGATTACCAGGAATTACTCTCTACATGACACCCGCTAACCTGTTTATCAAAATTGACATAAGAACTTATGATTTTGTACAGAAATGGGTATTGTAGGACAATAGGTTCATGGGTTCATAGGTGTGTAGTAGGCTAATAGTCCTGGGGCCTTTACAAGCCTAGCCATAGGATTACTCTGGCATAGTGCCACCCAACCTTAGTTCCTAGTGCCTCTGTCGAGTAGACCCACTGGAGTTATCCCCAGGGTGAATTTTCTGTTTCCCATCCACTCATCAAGATTTCTTTTGAAGAGGGTCAGCGAGGTGCTCTGCTTGACATGTATGGGAAGTCTGTTCCATAGAATGGGCAGTCACTGGCTTATGAACCTGTCCCTCCAGCATGTTCTGTTAATTGTGGTAATGAGGTTGAGGTCTCTGGAGCATGTGGTGCGGAGAGACAGGGATTTCTTTAGATGTAGCATTTCTAACAGAGCTGGGTCAGACATGGCTTTGTAAGTCAAGCAGAGATTGCCTCTAAGTAGGCAATATGAGACAGAGAATAGTTGGAGTTTTTTGAGTCTGTCCATATAGGACAAGGGTTTAAGGCCTAGGATCCTCTTCGTGAGGTACTTTTGCAGCCTCTCCAGTTGTTATAGGTGTCTAGTGAGGTACATGCCAAATGGAGCATTGTACTCAATGATTAGCCTAATGAGGGAAGAGTAGATGGAGACAATGACAACTGGATGCAAAACCCATAGTAATGCGATGTGTCACATAGAAGGAGTTTCTGACCACAGTGGCAATGTGGTGATCAAAAGAGAGATTGCTGTCAGCCTGTGTTCCCAGATCTCTTATGACACCTTTTGTGTTCAGTGGACTACCATCAATGTGGTAATTCATGGGAACTGGGTTTTTCCCAAAGGGGATGACGACACATTTTTTGTCATTGAGCTTAAGGCCATGATTCTGACATCAGTCATTGGTCTCAGTGAGACCATTCTGTAGGATGTTTACATCACTTGGGGAGTTAATAATGGCTCCCAGCTTGCAATCATCTGTGAACTTTGTCAGCCAGAGACCCTTTGTGTTGGTCTGGACTTCAGAGAAGTAGATGCCAAACAGGAGGGGACCCAGGACCGATCCCTGTGGGACTCAACTCGTGACTGGTCAGCAGTCTGACTTGGAGTCTGCTACTTTAACACTGTGGGTTCTATCTGTGAGCCAGTTTGCCACCCACCTAGTGATATAGGGGTTGATGCCTAGTTTAGTGAGTCTATCTATGATTCCTGAGTGGGAAATGGTATCAGAGGCTTTGGCCAGATCGAGGTAGGCTGTTTGAACTACCTTGCCCTCATCCACAGCTCTGCTGACTGACTCAAAGGAGGCAACCAGGTTTAGCAGGCATGATCTACCCTTCACAAAGCCAAATTGTGTGGGATCCAGAGTTTGGAGATTCCCTATGTCCCTGTTTATCAGGTCCATGATGATGCGCTCCATAGCCTTACATATCAGTCTCATCAGGCTGATGTGGCGATAGTTCCCAGGGTCTGTAGTCACTCCCCCTTTATGGAGAGGGATGACTTTAGCACTGTGCCATTTGGCAGGGACAAAGCCTGAGGTGAGGCTGTGATTGAACAGGGCACATACGTGATGCCAGTTCATTTTGTAGCTGATGCAGAACACAGCCAGGGATGTTGTCAGGTGCCATGGAAGCTGTATTCTTGGCCTTGGACAGTGTAGTTTTAACCTGCACAGCAGTAATATTGGGTGCCTGGGATTCTATTGGTATTGTGATAGGTTCTTGGGGGGGTAAAGCTGGAACTGAATCTGTCGGCCAGTATATTGGCAATATCTGTTGGCTTGGTGTAAGAGGTACCATTGTGCAGTAGCTTGGAGCAAACCTGGGTATTGCCGTGGAGATTTTTGACATAACCATAGAAGGTCTTGTGATTATCCTTAGTATCTGCTGCAATCTTGTTTTCGTAGCTAGCTTTAGAGGATTTGATCTCAATGTTTTGTTGAGGCTAATAAGGAACTTATTCCAGTCTTAGAACTTCACCTTTTTCTGCAACAGTTTATTTTTTCTGTTGTAGAAGATCCTTCACCTGTCCCTTCCCCTGAGACCAACAAGAATGGTTCACACTTGCCAACCAAAGGCATCCCTATAGCCACAGATGATGTGGCTATCTGCTGGTCTTTGGTGGCTGCATATGCTACACCATTGGGATTGGTGGTACAGAGGAGTGGCCTGAGGACCAACAACCAGCCACAGCAGAAACAGCCAGTATCAGTGAAGACAAAACAGCAACCAGCCTGACACTCTAGACTCCCAGATAAGTCACCTGCTCTTGCGGACAGGGGAAGGTAAAACAGAAGAGACTCGTGGATACTCCAATGTTAAGCCAAGAAAGAGACCTTGAAGTCAGACAGCAGTGGTTGAATGAGTCGATAAAACCTAAGGCACAGAACAAGTGGTTTTAAAGTAAGCAAATCATGGTCAGTTTCCCAGAATGACAGTATCCTGCCACAAAAACAAATACTCAGAATCTGACTAAAATTTTAGTCAAAAAATAAACTTTTTCACAAAATGTTATGTTTTAAAACTTTCACTATGTTTGTATCTGATGAGGTCAGCAGATATGTATGCAGTCCCATAAATGCAGATCTATACATGTAATCACTTTAAAGGAGCCCATACTTCCATCAGAGGGTGGACTATATAATCTTGGTATACCCTGATTTTTGTATATTATTTGATAAGCATGAAGCATTCTTTTTTTGTTTTCTTGTCCAACTGATCCAGTACCTTTTGGGTCCAGTCAGTCACCCCAAAACTGTAAATTAAAACAGGAGGAATAAATTGGTTTATAGGTTGGACTTTATTCCTAGATGTTAAGGCTGTTTACAGTATTAGTTTTAGTCTTCTGAAGTATTCCTTACTGAGTTTTATTTGCATTTGTTCACATTTTATTGCTGATCCTTTATTAGTCCCCAAATATTTATACACTCCCTCTTGTTCAAGTTCCTTTATATCACATTCCTGTCCCAGATTACTATTTTTGTGGTACTGCAACTTTCCTGCTTTAAAAGTTGCTTTGAAACATTTGTCAAGACCAAATGCCATTGTTATACCATCTGAGAAAGTTTTAATCACTTGCAGTTGTGCTTTCAACTCCTCATCTAGTGAACTATACAGCTTTAAGTCATCCACAAAAAGGCAGTGAGAAGTCTTTAAAGAAGATTGTTTGCTGGGAGCCAAACTGTAACCGTGATCTAAGTAAACAGCTTAATTGGTTAACAGCAAGACACCACAGCAACAGTCACAAAGAATCACCCTGGAATATCCTCCTTTGAATTTTTTATCCCTGTGATAATAATTTGTCCTTTGTCATGGCCTAACTGTAAAGGCCACTGTTTCATGGGCACTGTAATGTAATTGATCAATGTAGGATGTATCTTATGCATCTGTAAGTATTCATTTATCCGTGAATGTGAGATGCTGTCAAGTGCTTTTTTGCAATTTATCCAAGACATATTTAGATTTTTCCCCTTTTTACAATTCTCTATTATGGCTTTATTTGGCAACAAATGATCCACTGTTCCATATCACTTTCTTTTGATACCTTTTTGTTTTACTACCATGATTGAGTTATTCTAAGTGATTATAAACTCTGTCTGCATCACTTCTAGTATATAGTTTGTACATCATCTGAAGGCAGGTTATTGGCAAAGACTATGTTGAATCTGTCTTTTCTACTACAGGGCACTAAGCAGTTCAGGCAATGGAACCTACGTGCAACTGATATACATTATTTTCTGTGGTTGTGCTGGTGTTTTACTATCCACTTGGGTATAGATTCTTGCATTAAGCACCACCTGCAGTCCTGTGAAGCATCTGCATGCTATTAAGATGTCCCAGGATATTTTTGAATCAGTTTGTATATTCTCACGTGTCTTTGCACGCAGGTTAGGGCTCCATTAATTATTGAGGATGCTGATATCCAGAGATACAGTCAGAATTCCATGTTAGCTTCTGAGTAATTAATATTAATCAAGATGTAGAGTGTTATAATCTCTGGTTTCTGGTGAGACTGACTGCCCAAATTGTCATGTTGGAGTGAGGATCGTGTATGTGTGTGTGGTACATATCATAGACCTGTATTGCTTTTTAGTCCATTGGCTCAACAAAACTTTACCTGAAAGTCCCCAGGAATAGATGGTATTCCTGTGAAGTTTGCAAGCTTGGAGAGAAAAACTGATAAAGATCTGAAATGATTTGTTTAACAGTATTTTAAGAGGAGGAGAAGTACCAGCATTCTGGAAGAAATCAGTAGTGGATGTAATACCTACAGAGCGTAAAGACCCATCATATCCAGCTTCATTCAGGCCCATTTCAATCCTAAACCATATGTCTGTAATGGCTAAAAGAATGGCTAAGGTGATGCAAAAATTGATAGATATGGATCAATGTGGCAATGTGGTTTTGTGGAGGGGAGGCAAACTTTTGACAACATTAAGAGAATATTGATGATCCAGATGGAAGCTGAATGTAAAAAAAATACCACTGTTATTGGTGGGTCTTGATGCAGAGAAATCATTTGACAGAGTAAGCCGGGAGTTTATGAGCAGGACAATGACAGCATTTGCATTCCCTGATAATATTATGAAGTTGATTAGGAGGACATATGACAGCTTGGAGACGTAAATTATAGTGGGTGGGTTTTCTCTGATAATTTCTGTTTGAGCAGGCTCCAGGGCTGGTATGTTCTCTTTCTCTTTGTTATTTGTACTATATTTAGAACAATTGGTAAAGGATTCCGGTGTGGCATCTAAGGATATATGGGAGGAGACTAAACAAAAGTTATTACAAAAACGGAGAAACTGGAAGCTATGTTATACGGATAAAGATAGCAAGATACAAGCATTCAAAATGTTTTTAGTCCATTTAGTTTTATACACAGGTCAGGCATATCTTTATCAACCAGAAGAGATATTTTGAATAGCAATTAATAAAGAGCTGAAAGATTTTATCTGTGAGGGAAAGATGGCAAGAGTAATTTAGAATAAGCTGATTCTTCTAACCAAACAAGACAATTTGGGATTACCCAATTTGAAGGGGTATTTCAGAGCTACACAGTTAAGGCTCCTATACATAGCACAAGCAGAAATCTATAATTCAAAGTGGAAAGGGATGATAATGAAACAGTGGGGAAGCTCAAGAAACAAGGAGAGCCTGGAATTCTGGTTGCAGATCCTAAAGGAGAATAACAATAGCCATACATAATATCATTTTCATAAAGTAGTAGAAAGTATTCTAAAAACTAAGCCAACTCGGGAATGGAGAAAGGAGATTCTGCCAACAGGAAAGACTGCAATTGGGGATACAGACAATAGGTAATAGAAGGCTGGAATTTATTGGAGAAAACTAGCAAAAGAACAAAGGTATTGGGAGCAAATAATTAGAGGGAAAGGTAATAGAATGGGAAGTGGCCAAGAATTTATTTGGACTGCAGGCTAGAGATTGCCTTCCCTATCAAAGACTAATATCAGAGTATAGGCAAACAGAAAGAAAGAGGGGAATCTTAATCGAAAGACCAGCACCAGTAGAGTTTTTAATAGAATCAAGAACAGAAGCTGCTATTACAAAAGGAATAATTAGTAGCACATACAAAATATTGCATGATAACTATAAGAATCAATTGCAGGAGATTAGAAAGAGTTGAGAAGAGAGACTGGACAAGCAATTCACAACGAAACAATGGAGGATATATGTATGTCTCCCAAATATGCAAAAAAGTGTAGAAGATTTAGGATTTTGCTTTGAAGTGTTTATATAGGTACTTTTATACCCTGAGTAGATTGCAAAGAATTTTTCCACAGGTAGACAGAATATGTTGGAGGTGTGATGGGAAAGAAAGAGATAATTGGGAACATATTTTTTAGAGTGTAAAGAGTTGGCAGACTTTAAAGATTCCCTTCAGACTGCTCTGTCAAAGATACTAGGTGAGCAAATTGGTATAAATATGGAAATTATTTTTTGAGCTATGATACAGAGTTATAATTGCCTAGATAAGGAAAGGCCTGGTCTAATTATGGTGGCTGCCACAAAAGCAATTACTAGAAAATTACTAGCAGTTACTAGAAAATGGAAATCAAAGTCTTAATCAACTTTACTAAAAGTAGAGAATATAGTAACAGAGATAAAACAACTCAAATTAGGATCTTTAGAAAAGGGTAGGAGCAAATTGCATAGAAAAAAATTGGAATTGTAGGAACAATACATGCAGAGGAGGAACGAGGTTTAAAAAAAGGCAGGATTTGAATGAGCTATGTAATGTTTCATTGACAATGACTGGACAGATTATAAGTGATGTTTAATGTTTGCAACTAAGATTATGCCAAAATGATTTGTGATGTATAATGTTTGCAACTAAAATTATGTAATATGGTTTGTTTTCATTCATGTAAATGTATGATTGCCGATGTCATACATGATAATTTAATAAAGATGTTTCTTGCTAAAAAAAAAAAAAAGTAATAACACACAATAGGTAAGAGCAAAATGCAGTAGATGTCCCAAAGTGTCATCAAAAACGTCCTCAGTACTTCAGTAGTCCCAAAGCAGGTCATCAAAAATTCTCAAATGATGCAACGACTAATTCAGTATAAGGACAAATGTTTTAATATCTAAAATACAGAACAGGTAAGCGCTTTCACCATACGGTTTCCTCAGACCTATAAACCCATCTGAATCAGTCAGTTTAAATACAAAAACAGGTGGGAAAGTTGCAGGGGTTACACCTAGATTCGTGTATAAGAATAAAATGAATCTGAAGAGGCTCTTTTGTTACCCGAAGGATAATCTTTCAGATGATTCTATAGGGCTCTTAGTCACATTACCATGCAACCAGTGTAATTTTTGTTCTTTAATTGAATCGGATCCAGTATTTAGACATCCTACTGTAATTGGAGTGTTCACTTTTCATGTAAGGGGTAATTGTATGTCCACTGATGTGGTCTATTTGGCTTCCTGTATAGGATGTTCGGCATTCTATATAGGTAAGACCAATAGGTGTTTGAGAGATAGAATGCGAGAGCATATGTACCACATCAGGATGGGATCTATGACCAATGCTCTTGCTAAACATGTAGTAGAGAATGGAGAGACACATAGTTTTAGGTTTAGAATAGTTGAGAAAATTACTACAGACATCAGAGGAGGTGATATTAAGACCTTTACAGAGTCTAGAGAGACCATCTGGATAATGAGATTTAGAGCTGATTCAAGCCCTGGATTGAAGGGTAAGGTTCTCATTCAACCTTTCCTTAAGCTAAGGAGATTGAGGGTTTGATTGAAGTGCCTTTTTAAATAATTTTCCATATAATTGCTTATATATGTTTTATATATATATATATATATATATATATATATATATATATTTTTTTTTTTTTTTATATATATTCTTTATAATTTTTATAGAATATATATTGCCTTTTGCTGCTATGTACATTTTTTATACTTATATTTTTCTCTTCAAGTTTTATATCTTCTATTTATTGGAACAGGATTCTCTAGTTAAAGTCTTATATAGATTCAGTAGATTATTGCTTATTAACATTCATGATTGTTTTTATTTTATGTATAGTACTTTCATTTTAAGTCATGTTAACTTTCCCGCCTGTTTTTGTATTTAAACTGACTGATTCAGATGGGTTTATAGGTCTGAGGAAGCCGTATGGTGAAAGCGCTTACCTGTTCTGTATTTTACATATTAAAACATTTGTCCTTATACTGAATTAGTCGTTGCATCATTTGAGAATTTTTGATGACCTGCTGCCTTTGGGACTACTGAAGTACTGAGGACGTTTTTGATGACACTTTGGGACATCTACTGTGTTTTGCTCTTACCTATTGTGTGTTATTACTTTGCTTGCAGTTTGGCTTTATTGGTAAGAGCATTTGCTCCGTGCAGGTGTGCGTTTGTTTTAAAAAAAAAAAACTTTACCTGATCCTATATCACTGATATCACTGGGGTCTTGTTTGGAGTGTGGCACTGCGGCCTCCTGTTTCTTGATGTTGTACTCAGTCACACTAGTGTCCATAAGGGACAACTGAGTCACTGAGTTTCTTTAACCCAAAAAATACACCTTATCCCTTGTTATCACAGGCTGTATATCATCACAAGAAAGCATTTTATAGAATGCTAATGAAAATGAGATCCTCCTCACTGATCTATTGTAGTGAAAAAGAGCTATGAAAATATATTGCTGCCTGTATGGTAAGTAAAGGAGCATTTGTGTGTAGTCATAGATTCCTTCACTTGTTCTGCTTTTCAACAACATATTTGCTCAATGAAAACTTTCAGATAAAGGTTGTATTACATTTGCTAAAATCTTTAAAAAAGAAAAAAATTAATAAAAAGTTAGGTCAGTTCATGAAAACAAGCAGGTGGTTAATATTTCTGACTTGTGAAGCAACTACATTCACATAGATTGTCTGTGAATTAGCTTTTGTAAATAGCTGCAGCGGAACAGTTAACATCGTGGCATTAAGAATTTTAAATCAGATTTAGAATTACCTTTGAGAAATGGTGCTGAATATAGCCTTGACTTGTTCATTTCTAATCTAAAGCATGTTATGTCATATCATTGAAAAAGCCTGGGGCAATATGGTCAAATGCTTTAATGCCTTCTTTTTGATGATGTTATTTATTTGACTTTTTGAGGCCAGTACACAAAAGGCAAAATAACCTGAAGTAAAAGTAAAATGCAAGATGGTTTCTTCTGATGCAAAAAGCTTGTAACAGTAAGGTTCACCGGGCACTTTATAGAAAGGATGTTACAGAGGTTTGCTTGTGCAATCTGCAGTTTATCCATTATCTCCTAAACATTAATGCCTACATATGCAATATGGCAAGCTTATTTGTGTCACACAGTTCATGCCTGATTTGGCACAGAAATGTAATTTCCTAAGTGCATTAGAACAATTCATCACAAGGTAAAAACATCTGTACAGTGTTTATTTAAAGAAATGCATTATATGTGTTTTTATTTGATCTCTGTTGCATGAGTCTGAGCCAGAACAATGTAATGCATGCTGACAACTGAATCATGACTGTAGTTTTGTGTTCATCCTGATAAGATTTCCTTGTGTTTCCCTTTTTACTTTATTTCATCCCTGAGGGGGAAAATTTCAGTCTTACTGATCCTACCAAATCACAAAAACCTGAAGTAAAATAAACAAAACCAAAAAAATGAATCAGTCAGGAAGAAACTTGAATATTCATTAATAATTTCTTGTCTTGGTAGTTATATTAAGTCCCCTTTTTAAATATGGATTATGTAATCAAATCCATTTCAGTGAATCTGAGTTGGAGGGGAAAGTCCTCCTTATACCTCTCATGCAGGGAGCTTCACCCCCCTGCACCTGCATACAGTAATATAATCACCTCCAAAGCTGCATTGGACTGGGGAAAAGAACAAATTTGCTGAAGAGCTTGGATAATTAAATGATTGCCGGTCACACGACCAATTACTTCTCACATTCTTTTCAGAAGGTTGGCCCACTCAGGTATTTAAATTAAAAGGCAGAACACGACTAGAATATGTTTTTAGACCTCAACATTTAAAATGCCCGATGTTCTTTTTAGCTTAGTAATGTTACATTCTGCATTCATTAGGCTTGCCACCAACATAGCTAACATTTCAATTTAATTTCAGTACTAAAGACTGACATGTCAGGGACTCAGGATCCCTTATTTTATAGTAAAACTGGATGATTGTCAATGACTGACAACAGGTCCTGGGTGTCAAATACAGGGATGCAGTTCACAAAATCATCAAAAAAGCTATAACTTACTGAATCAGCTCATTACTAGCAGAACAGTAGTCACCACAAGTAGGGTTGCTGCTAAGTACCTGAGATCTTCAGTGGGACATGAATTTCAAATGCTACACAGTGGAGTTACTGCTTTTATCTGAGACAATATGACATGTTTTATCCATTAGAGTGCTTCGTTATATTAGTCGGCATGGACATCACTGATTTAGATGCACCTTGATAGGAAAGGGATCCACCCAAGTCCTTCACCTGTCCAGTGCTTTAATAATGCTTACTATGGCTACTTTGTTGGCACTACCTGAGGAAATGTTGTGGCTGATATACTCCTACCAGATGAAAAGCAGTGAGCATTTTAAATGCCTTGATAATCACTGGATGCTGTTTATTGCACATGTCCCTCTAAAGTCCTGGCTGAAGCAGGGCCCCAAATAATGTAATCCACCTACATGCTTTATAAACAAACAAGCAAAACTACTTTGGGGATGAGTTCTTGACTTCCAAAAAAGGCCTGTATGTTCTAAAGGGGTTCTTTGATATTTCTTGGATTTTTAGGAATGGAACCATATGCTGACGAATGGAAATGGGAATATTACTGTAGTTGTTAAGCATCTCATTCATGGAGACTTTGTTTTTTGTTTTATTTATTCATTAAGCATCCAGATTATCTAGGCACAAGTCCGTTTTTTAGGGTGATCTGGGAACACAAGTTGGAGGCTGAAGGAATCAAAATCTAGACTACAGGATGAAGCCACTTAGCTTATAACCTTTATCCTTTGGACTACACTATCAGACCAGTTCTGATGAAAGAGTGAATAGCAACATCATTCGAATTAAAGGACAAATATGTAACACAGAGAACATTAGGAAAACAGCGATCAAGAAAGAGATTTAAGAGCCTCATACAGACACAACATATTCAGAATTTTAAACCAACACAATTAAGGTAACAAGAGCATCACTCAGGCCAAGAAGATAAAAACTGGCATATATCATATTACTGATGGTGTAGCAATGGAGGAAGTTGCCATTCAGATATTGACTTATGATGCATTACTGTCAAAGCAATGATTCTAGCATGAAGTGCATGCTGTTGTCTTGGAAGCATCAGACTGCAGTGTTCACTTTCTGGATGCTGGTGTGATTCATCTGTGATTTGGATGAGCAATTTGTTTCATCAGTATCCTATCCAAAGATTATCATCATCATCATCTTTCGGCTTTTCCCGTTAGGGGTCGCCACAGCGGATCATCTCTTTCCATTTCTTCCTATCCTCTGCATCTTGCTCTGTCACACCATCCGCCTACATATCCTCTCTCACCACGTCCATAAACCTTATCTTAGGCCTTCCTCTTTTCCTCTTACCTGGCAGCTCCATCTTTCGCATCTTTTTCCCAATATACCCATCATCCCTCCTCAGCACATGTCTAAACCAACGCAATCTCATCTCTTTTGCTTTGTCTCCAAACTGTTCAACATGAACTGACCCTCTAATATACTGATTCCTAATCCTATCCATCCTATTCACACCGAGTGCAAATCTTAACATCTTTAACTCTGCCACATCCAGCTCTGACTCCTGCCTTTTTGTCAGTGCCACTGTCTCCAACCCATATAACATAGCTGGTCTTACTACTGTCTTGTAGACCTTCCCTTTCACTCTTACTGGTACCCGTCTGTCACAAATCACTCCTGACACTCTTCTCCACCCATTCCACCCTGCCTGTACTCTCTTCTTCACCTCTCTTCCACATTCACCATTACTCTGAACTGTTGATCCCAAGTACTTAAACTCGTCCACCTTTACCAACTCTACTCCCTGCATCCTCACCATTCCTCTACCCTCCCTCTCATTTACAGACATATATTCTGGCTTAGCCCTGCTGACCTTCATTCCTCTGCTCTCTAGAGCATATCTCCACCTCTCCAGAGTCTCCTCAACCTGATTCCTACTCTCACTACAGATCACAATGTCATCTGCAAACATCATAGTCCACGGGGCCTCCTGTCTGATCTCATCTGTCAACCTGTCCATCACCACTGCAAATAAGAAAGGACTCAGAGCTGATCCTTGATGTAATCCCACCTCCACCTTAAACGGATCTGTCACTCCCACTGCAGTCCTCACCACTGTCACACTACCCTAGTACATATCCTGTACCACTCTTACATACTTCTCTGCCACTCCCGACTTCCTCATACAATACCACAACTCTTCTCTAGGCACCCTGTCATATGCTTTTTCCAAGTCTACAACGACACAATGCAACTCCTTCTGACTTTCTCTGTATTTCTCCAATAATACTCTCAGAGCAAACATCGCATCTGTAGTGCTCTTTCCTGGCATGAAATCATACTGTTGATCACTAATCATTACCTCCCTTCTTAACCTAGCTTCTACTACCCTCTCCCATAACTTCAAGCTGTGACTGATCACTTTTATCCCTCTGTAGTTACTGCAGCTCTGCACATCACCCTTATTCTTAATGATAGGTACCAAAACACTTTTTCTCCACTCCTCAGGCATCCTCTGACTTTCCAAAATTTCATTAAACAATCTAGTTAAAAATTCCACTGCCATTTCTCCTAAGCACCTCCATGCTTCCATTGGGATGTCATCTGGGCCAACAGCCTTTCCATTCTTCATCCTCTTCATAGCTGTCCTTACTTCCTCCTTGCTAATCTGTTTCACTTCCTGATTCATTATCCCCACATCATCCAACCTTCTCTCTCTCTCATTCTCTTCATTCATCAGCCTCTCAAAATACTCTTTCCATCTACTCAACACACTCTCCTCTCTTGTGAGTACCTTTCCCTCACTATCCTTTATCACCCTTACTTGCTGCACATCTTTCCCAGCTTTGTCTCTCTGTCTAGCCAATCAGTACAGGTCCTTTTCTCCCTCTTTAGTGTCCAATCTCTCATACAACTCTCCATATGCCTTATCCTTAGCTTTCACCACCTCTCTCTTTGCCATGCGCCTCATCTCCTTATACTCATGTCTACTTTCTTCATCTCTTTGACAATCCCACTTCTTCTTTGCCAGACTCTTCCTCTGTATACTCTCCTGTACTTCCTCATTCCACCATCAGGTTTCCTTGTCCTCCTTCCTCTGTCCAGATGTCACACCAAGCACCTTTCTAGCAGTCTCCCTTATTAGTTCTGATGTAGTTACCCAGCTATTTGGTAACTCTCCACTGCCTCCCTGTGCCTGTCGTATCTCTTCCCTAAACTCCACTTCACAATCACCCTTTTTTAACTTCCACCATTTAATCCTTGGCACTGCTTTCACACTCCTCCTCCTCCTCTTCTTGATCACCAATGTCATCCTACAGACCACCATTCTATGCTGCTTAACTACACTTTCCCCTGCCACCACTTTACAGTCTCCAATCTCCTTCAGACTGGCCCTCCTACATAGGATATAATCCACCTGTGTGCATCTTCCTCCACTCTTGTACGTCACCCTATGCTCCTCCCTCTTCTTAAAATACGTATTCACCATAGCCATGTCCATCCTTTTCGCAAACTCCACAATCATCTGACCTTCTGCAGTCCTCTCCTTTACACCATACCTACCCATCACTTCCTCATCCCCTCTGTTCACTTCACCAACATGCCCATTAAAGTCCGCTCCAATCACTAGTCTCTCACCCTTGGGTACACTCACCACAACTTCATCCAACTCACTCCAAAATTTCTCTTTCTCATCCATCGCACACCCAACTTATGGAGCATATGCACTAACAGCATTCATCATTACACCATCAATTTCGAGCTTCATAAACATCACTCTGTCAGACACTCTCTTCACGTCTAAAACACTCTTGGCATATTGTTCCTTTAGTATAACCCTACCCCATTTCTCCTGCCATCCTATCCTATCCAAAGATTATAACAGAAGTAAAAAAGCATTATAAACTCTGTCTTAAGTGATGACGTATTCTGTTGAAAACATCTGCATCCCTTGTGAATCTAAAATCAAATACATTGCTGAAGGTATTTTGTGGGTATTTTCTTTATACCATTATGGAAAATACATATTTGTCACTGCTGAATGTTGGCTTCTGGAGCACTTGTAGGTTGAAATGGAGTAATAAGATGAGCAGATTATGAATGGTTAATCCCCTAAATTGTCCTGCTAGCTGCTGAAAAGTCTGAGGAAACATTTATAAATCCTACCTTTTCAGGGCGTTTTGTGTCCCATATAATAAAAGCTGCAAAAATAAAAAAAAAATTTCTGCAATGCTAGCTATATTTTTATCGGAATGTTAATTTTTCTAACATTAAATTCTGTCCTACAAATTTAAAACCAGATTGAAATCTTCTCCTATTAACAAAGTACCCACAGGTACAGAATATTATTTAAGACATAGTTCACATTTGAGGAACAACTCTTCCACTTCTTGATAAGCAGCATATAAAATTCTTTCTTCAGGGATCTTATACCTCTGTATGATTTACCTACTTTCAGCATCTTAGTCTACTAGGGTCAACAGACACATTTTGGAATTCATGACATATTTCAATCTTTTCAATCTCTTGCTGTTGCTAAGAACTTTTTGCTTCTGTCTCCATTAGCTTAGGGTCTTATATTGACTGCCACATCTTCATAAACCCTAGCACTTCTGTCTCCATTAGCTTAGGGTCTTATATTGACTGCCACATCTTCATTAACTCTAGCGCTTCTGTCTCCATTAGCTTAGGGTCTTATATTGACTGCCACATCTTCATTAACTCTACCACTTCTGTCTTCATTAGCTTAGAGTCTTATATTGACTGCCACATCTTCATTAACTCTAGTGCTTCTGTCTCCATTAGCTTAGGGTCTTATATTGACTGCCACATCTTCATTAACTCTAGCGCTTCTGTTGCCATTAGCTTAGGGTCTTATATTGACTGCCACATCTTCATTAACTCTAGCGGTGTTTTAATTTGATACTTTTTATCCGAGGTCCTGCAGTCACTAATTCACCTTGTAAAAATACACTTCCTTGCCCAACAAATCCACCAAACAACTTCTGTGCAATACCTACATGATAATATTAATTTGTTCTTTGGATATACTGACTCCCAGACCCATAAGGGTAGACAGAACAATCCAAACATTTCTGATAAATTACTACTGCATCTATTTAGCAAACTACAAACTTCAGAGTACAAGTTTCTTCATTTAAAGTTTAAGAAGCGAATACATGCATCAATTATAACTCAAAGATCATATGTCACATATTAACTGTTGTATTTCCCTATAACCATATAACAACTTGCATACAAAGTGAACATTGCCTCCTTTGCAGATGACAAGGTAAAATAAATACCTAGTTCTTATAAAATATAACCCAACTACAACTCAAATAGCACACAGATTATGAAATCATAGCACAATCCTTCTTTTTTACATGGCATGCAAACATATAATCTGTTATATGCATTTGCAAACAGTAAAAGGCCCTTGGCCCATCTAATGATACAAAAAGAGGCATATTTATTTTTACCAAAATAACAGTTACAACAGAAAAAAAACATATAATAGCTAGAAATTCCTCCCTGACTGACTGTTTGATTTTATATCTATATATATATATATATATATATATATATTTTTTTTTTTTTTTCAGTTTTATAACTTGGCAAGTGGACTGGCTAACAGACCATTTTCAGCCATGATGACCCAGGCACAATAATGCATTGCAAAACAAACAGTTGTACATAGACCAAAGCACGGTAAGAAAAAACATCTGGCATTCTTGTTTACAATAGGTACAGTTAGGAAGGGTAGTTGTCCACTGATCATTGCATGAATATGTGTGACTCCTGTCATTATCCAAAGGCAAGAGCATGTGGCATCCTGAAAACAATTGCTTGTTAAAGTTACTTTTAAACAATTCCAGTGTCTCTTGGTGTCTCACTTCTTTTGGAAGGAGATTCCAAATTGCAGGTTCTAGCTTAGGAAAAGCTCTTTCTCCTGTGGCAGTGTTGAAACTGGGACTAATGAAGTTTAGTTTGTCTATTTGATGTGTAATTTTGTTTTTGTTGAGGAACAGTGTCCAATTTTTAATATTTTGCAAATCTGTGAATTAAATATAAATGTTCCACTTTTATTAACAGGATGCCAGTTATACTGTTCCAGAAAGAGCTTTAGTAGGCGACCTGTTAAAGCTTTAACTTTATTTCTAGGTCTGATTTTATTCCCCTGCCTACAAGTAATCAGCCCTCCTGCAATTAATCAGCCTATTTGATCCCCAAGGATTGATACCTGCTTGTGGGAGGCCATTGGGTTTTTTTCTTTAAGTCTTACACCCAACCATAGTGGGTGGTGTGAGCACTTGCATCACTGCAGGTGACTACAACACCCTGGCCCTTCATGTGCATGTTGCTGCTGCATATTCACTAGTGAGGACTGCTTTCACTGGCTTGGGAGCACCAAGCTGACAACCCAGGTCATTCCCATTTCAGTGCCTTGTAAACCTCTCTTTGCATGGTGGGGATCCAATGACCAGAACCACCATTCATTTTCTCCAAGATAGGTGAGTTGGTGTTGGATGTCCACTTCCATCCTCCACTAGCCGACTTTTCTACACCATAGCTGCTATTTGAAATCAAGTTGCCCAGGTTGTACTCAGGGCTTTATCCCTCTAAGCTACAGAGGTGGGCAGATGGCTTCAACATCTTTACTTTCTCCACTGGCTACAGTTCCATCTGATATATTTTTCCATGATGTACTCACCATGTTGTTATTATTGTCCAAGTTCCATAAGATGTGGTATTCATTTTGTGAACATGGCTTCAGTCTTGTATATTTCAACAGCATTGTGTGTCATTATCCAAAAGTCTGCATTCATATCTCTCTGCCGATACTATCTATCTGTTCTTTTCTCCCTTGTAAGACTGGAGTCATAATTAGGCCTTCAGCCTTCTATTCAAGGGAGCCAGCTAGTCATAAGCAAAATATTAATATTCAAGTTTACAGCTCTGCCATAAATCCCATAATGAAGCTTTGAGTAAAACACTAGCTTGAAAACAGGAAAGGTTAATACTGATCAGAAAATGGAACTACAAGTGCCTTACCACATGCCATGATGAGAAAATGGCTGCTGGAACCAAAGTATATCAATGTATTTCCAGAATCCAGAATGCAACATATGGGGGTAGAACTTCAGCAATGCCAAAATAAAATGAAGCACTGCACACCATCTCTTTCTCCACAAAAATAAAGGAATCTCTCAAAAATTATTCAAAGTATTCAAATGATTACTGTTCACAAAATTACTTAGACTAGCTTTTGGAATTCAGCTTAGCTGATACAGTAGGACTGGCATTTTTCATTGCATGGAATGTGCATTTATTGATAGCTGATTACAGGTAATTCTTTAAATCAAGTTTATACTTTATTGTTTGAGATTGCTTTGCTATTTCGGGTTTAGATCTCTCCACAGAAAGCAATGAATTTTCAAGCAGCTACTTAGCAAAATACCTGGAAACACAAATAAAATTCAGATGCTAAAAACTTTTTTAATGATAATGAGAAGTCACAGAGCATTTACACTTCCTGATTCAAACAACCAATGGCTGGACCTTTCAGCACATCTTACTCAGGCTGCTGGTTCTACGCAGAGCAGTAGAGTATTCCTTTTACCCTTTATTCAGGCACCATATATCAGCCACTAAAGACATGTTCAGAGTGTCGCAATTTGCATTTCTAGGAATATTTATGAGACTTTTTGACTGATGCTGTGTTATTTTCAAGTAAGGGGTTGTGTATTGTATAGTGTATGAAAACATTAGCTACAGATCAAAGAAGCCTGTCCAGAGACTGCTCCACATAATGGTTGGTAAAAGTCTAACAACAGAACTACAAAAGGACAACCGTATAACAAAACTAAGAATTTAGTGTGAAAAGGCATAAGGAATTTCACTGGGATGCTAGAATGTATAGAAAGAGGCATTACCAGTAGAAAGCACAATGCTGTTCTTATTCTGCATTAGCTAAAGGATACAGTTCTGTAGATCTCACCTTTTTAGGAAGCTTTTTCAAAGATCGTCAAGAAAATGCTGCAGGATCTGTATGTAAAGACATGTTGAAAGGGATAAAATAAACTTAATGTGCATACAGAGGAAGAAAATAAGTGAGAATAAGGATATGATGAAACAATGTTAAGTACCTTGAACAGCTAAAGTCCAAGAAGGCAGCATCTTCCAAGAAAATATTATTAAAGATAGTGGAAGTATATGCGAGAGGTAAAGAATTACTGTTTCAGAGAGACCATTGAACACGCATGGAATTGCCTTCTTAAAAAGCTCATATAAGGAAAAATTATGGCAGAATTTAAGAAGGCACGGACTATTCTGCAGCTTCTTATACTGAACCCCAATTAGCATGTGAAAAAGTTTCGGCATTTTCTGAAACAGCATGGTATATGCCATATAACAACAGCACCCTGCTATTTCCTCTAGGTGCTTTGGCAGAAAATCTGTCATAACATTTGGATGAAGTTTACATACAACAAAATGGAGCATTATGGAATAAACTTAACAAATATTATGCTAATAAGCATATGCATTGCACAAAGACAAAAATGGCAATCTGTACTGGAACATGAAGATTTGGAAAAGACAAATATTCTACTTGTGGGAAGTAGACAACTGTAACTAAAGGCTACATGTTACACAAGAGGTAGAGCAATCAGCTAAAAGTAGGACAACTGGTTTCAGTTACACATGAAAGAAAAAGTAAAAGATAGGCTGAAGTACTAATACATGTAGGGACTTGTCTCGAGAATTATCAGGTATAGACTAGACCCTATATGGTCTCACACTCACAAGTAGAGCAAATCAGTGATTCTGGAGGTCCACCTGGACCAAAAGCAAATGCTGTAACTATTTCTTCTAGTCAGTTATCTTCCTGTAAATCAAGACATTAGTGATATTTATTTATTTTTTTTATTTATTTAACATTTGTTGACCGGGAAAGTCCGACTAGGTTCCACAGATCCTGTTTTCAGCGGAGGCCCGGGGAGAAATGCTCCAGAAGCATGTCTTTAGAATGTGGGAGGAAACCGGAGTACCCGGAGGAAACCCATGTGAACACAGGAAGAACATGCAAACTCCACACAGAAGGCACCCCAGCCGAGAATCGAACCGGAGAACCTCTTGCTGTGAGGCGACAGCATTAACCGCTGCACCACTGTGCCACCCAATAGTCTCATATTTCCTGAGACTAAAGCTAATAAAATGATTGATGGTATTTTGTAATACTCTGATAAGGCAGTAGGCAATAAGCCATCAGATTTTTCTAACTTCGTGGTTTATGGACATATTTTTTAAACAGTATAGCACATAAAACCAAAAACTGACAATATTGGTCACGGTTGTACAAGGTCAGAGCTCCTTGCACAGTGAGAGCAGGGCTTTGCCATTTATAAATAACCACTTTATTTTAAATATAATCCATCCTATTTCCATCCTGTATTTCACAGTCTAAAGAACACTCAACTGATTATACATTAACTATATAGCCTGGATATAATTGATATTATTGCTAGCATTGTCTCAGTGACTGCATCTCCATAAAGATATTACCTGCCTGGCAGACATTGCCAGTGTAAATTTGCAAATGTCAGTAATTGTTTGATTTAGGGTTCAAAGGTAGTATCATGGCATAAAATATTACATATAAAGCAAAATATGCCAAATCAGATATTAACTTAGATGGTTTATAACAATGGGCAAAATGCAGAATAATAATGTGTTGCTGCTTACACAGTATTTGTTTAAAAGTGTGGTACTCTAACCTGATCCCTAAAATAGTGTGTGTGTGTGTGTGTGTGTGTGTGTGTGTGTGTGTGTGTGTGTGTGTGTGTGTGTATATATATATATATATATATATATATATATATATATATATATATATATATATTTTAGATTTTCTGTGCCTCTTTTTTTGCATATCTAGGCTTTAGATAGACATCTAAATATGTATGAGTTGGGTCTTTATTCTAAAAACAAGCACATGATCGATGACAAATCATAACAGAGATATACTAGGTTTGGTTTGAAGTAGGCATGGATGAAACACTGATATTCTAGTTCTGCTGTCTGAGATTTTCCTCACTATAAACAAAGGTCTTTGGGAGATGAATGAAATGTATGTCAAAAAAAAGGCTAAATTATGGTTATGCAACCACCCCTCCCCAACCTGGGATTTTGAGACTTGAGTTTTAAGGGGTCTCATTCTTCTGCTGGTTACAAGCATTTGCAGCTTGTCAACTTCTTTATGTCACAGCGTTTTGAAGCTTGCATGAACTTTTCTCTGAACAGTTGTAGATTCACCAGCACTAAATTTTCAGTTTCCCCATAGTCTTTTGGGAAATTAATTTGGAAAAAAAATGCTGTTGCTATCCTCCATCATTGTTCTACTATGATGGCATTCTTTAAACTCTAGGTATTTTCTGCAGCCAGAGGTTGACTTTTAAGTTTGTGACTATTATATTCTTGTTGGCACAGGTGAATATGGTTTAACCTTTTCATCACTTTAATGGTTATCTAAAAGCTGTCATTGAACCTTCTCTTTTTACATAATTTTGAAATCTCTGTCTAAATAATCTTTTTGTTTTTTCTTTTTCTTTTTCATTAAGACATTTCTAACACGGGGACACGTATTGGCAATGGAGAAATGCAAAACAGCTACTGAGTTGCTCTGGTACTCCAAGGGTGACTTTCTTTCTCAAATATTGATTAGCAGAGATTCCACTCACTTCAACCATCAAAACCCTTTTAGGCTTTCTCTTTCTCAAATCAATTTTTCTCTCTGTTTACCAGTAACTCTAGCTACCTGAAATACTTGACTGACTTTTGCTAGAGTCTTTAAAAATTATACAGTGGGTGCCAAATCAAACAGCATGAACTGGCCCATAGACTGTATACGCTTTGCATTCATAATACACTCAGAGCTGACAGTAAGTCATGTTTTGAACACTATTTCTTTACTCCAGCAGATACAGTGATAATGTAGACATCTCTGTTATCTATTAGGCTTATTAACATTTCCATATCAGTATTAGTGCTCATAAATGACCTTTCAATAGTCTGATACAAACTCATCATGTATAGATTTCTTGTGACTTGGGCACATCTTTCATACTTATTATTAAAACATCAAAAATCACAGACTATAAAAAGACTTTTTGTCCAGCATCAGATGTAGCATGAAAATCCAAATACTATTTTGCATTAGGTTAAATTACCATGGTGTTTTTCAGACATTAAACTGAGCTTGCCTTCATTTCTGCTCAGTTTGATCCTTTATATGTTCAATAACACTGGAGAGTTATAGCTGCTTATTAAAAAAAAAAGATGTGCCTCTAGTTTTAGGCATTATACACATTTCTTCAGAGAAACTATGCCTGAATGCAGTACAACTGTATAGCAAGCAATTAACGACTCCCAGCAGTACAAAAGCTACTGTTAAAATTGTTAGATGATGACCTGAAAAGCACTCTCTCATGGTTTTAGTGTAGTGTTGCTTGCCTGTACAAAGCCCCCAATCTTTAATATCTCCTGGGCTTTTTATAACATGTCATGTTTTAGGTAACAGTCAAAAACTACATGCATAGATACCCAGACTACGTATGCAGCAGTTGTAGTTAAACATGCATGGTAAAATGGCAAAACATGGCAGATAGCAAATAGAAATGTTATTCTACTGATTTTTATTTTTATTTTGCTATCTTGATTCAATTCTCCATATTCCTTTCTATGTGTAGTATTAATCACACTGCTAAGTGAAGCTTGGGACTGTAAACTGCATCCTATTCAAAGTGCTGCTGTTACTCTGTTGACATGGTATCTGTAGAAATGTTCATTCTATATTACTGTTAAAGTTTCTAAGCATACAATGAGGGAAATAGTATTGCTTTGCAGTTTATTTTATTCTGGAAGAACTGTTTGCTTTTTCAGTGAACTTTTGCAAACACTATGAGCAGAGCTGACCTATATAAAGGACTGTTATATCGTTTCAACAAAAATAAAGGAAACATCATTTAACCAACATAGAATGCTGGTTCTCAGATCTTGATAGTTGCATTTCTGCTGCCACTCCAGCTAGTCAGTACTGAATAATGATGCTGTGCTGGCAGAGGCAGAATGGAGTCCCTCCTATAGTAGTCTGCACTGCATCGCTACTATGTTTTAATCATTGAATCACAGCTCAGTTTTAAAAATCTAACCTAGACATTTCTGAAATGCTCACATAATTAATACCATTTGCAGTAATTAATCATCAAATCATCATGATATTTCTGCTTTTGTTATGAAATGTATTGTATTTGAAAATATCAGTTTCTTTTAATGATAAATTATCCCTGGGATTCAGAAATATGGTGTCTAAGAACCTTGCTGACGGCCACAGCTTGGCCTACAGTGAGGAGGGCGAATTCCTTACTAACAGCTGAGGAGAGCAACAATGGTATCTTGGGAACATGGTGCATGTACACATTGACACAGCAGAACATGTTCCCCTTGCATACATGAGCAACAAGATGGGAAAGGAAACCATCATTGCATTTTTTAAATCTATTTCTTGAGCAGACTAAATGATGGAAATGGGAGTATAGGACAGTATGGAAAAGGGCAAACCAATCAGAGGGAAGCACAAGGTGGAAACAATTAAGGAATGAATAGGATAGTGGAGGGAATGGAAAGGTATTTTTTGATAGGCACTCACTTTCTATATACCAAGAATGTAACGTAGGGAAAGAATTAAGGGAAGTTGAGGGAATGGTAAGACAATAAGTTAGATAACGGGAAAATTTATTTGTTTGACATTTGCTTACCAGGAAAGTCAGAATGGGTCAGCAAGGAGTCGGACCCATTTTCAGTGGAAGCCCGGGGAGAAATGCACCGGTTACATTCAAATATATTTACAATCTTTATACAGGAAATGTAAAAAATTATTCTTATGTGAGTTACAAGTTCATATATACATGTACAATACAGAGATCAATACAATTGTATACATATGTACCTATATTGTATAATACAGAGAAAAATAGAATTTTGTGAACAGAATAACAGCATCAATTTCTGGGTTTCTGTAAAGTTGATATACGGCAGATGGAAAATATTCAACTGAGTGAAGTAGATATGCAAGTGTTAGAAGGATAGTGAAAAAGAGATACCATTTGGTGTCATGTGGAGTCAGGATTAGTGTGGGTTAAAGCAGGGGCACAGCCAGGAATTGAGCATATGTTGTTTCAGTATAGTTCTAAAGGCAGGTAAGTTAGTGATAGTTCCCATTGTTAGTGGAAGAGAGTTCCATGCTTTGACAATGTAGTGTGAGTAGAGGTTTTGTCCTGCTGTGTTAGAGAGCTTATATATAGAGAGTATCTGTCTGTCTGTGGACCTTAGTGTTCTGTTAGGGTTGTATGGTGTAATGATTTTCTTTAGTGCTGGGCAGGCTAGTGGTTTGTAGACTAGGTTGTGAAGTGTGAGAAGTTGGGTAGATAGTAGGTAGTAAGGCAGTTCTAGCCAGGTTAGATTTTTTTAGTGATAAACAATGACACGTTCTAGTTTTTGAGTTTGTGGCAAACTTGCCCACTTTATTGTAGCACTGTTCCAGTTTGGCGATAGAGGAAGTTTGTAAATTGGTAAGAACTGGAGCACCGTAGAGTAGGGAGGGTAGAAGGAATGTTTTAGCAACGGGGGTTTTGGAAGAGGAGGTTAGAGCCTGTTTCTGGGGGGTTTTCTTAATGCTTTGCTGAATGTGAAGATCGAAATGAAGGTGGTCATCAATGACTACACCCAGTAATTTGGTGTGGTGGGCAATTTCAGTGGTGCTGTTATCAGCAGAGAGAATTTTGAAGTCACTTAGATTAGAAGCACAGTTTTTTGGCAGAAAAGAAATCAGTTTATGTTTTTTTTGGGTTGAGGAATAGCTGGCAGTTGGTGAGCCAGGATTTGATAGCTGAGAAACCTTGTTGGGTATTGGAGAGAATCTGGGATAGTGTGCAGGAGGTGCATATAATAGTTCAGTCATCAGCATATTGGATGAGTATAACACTAGGAGCAGCTCTGTAGAGGTCATTACTAAAGATGTTAAAAAGTAGGGGTCCTAGGATGGATCCCTGTGGGACTCTGGTGAAATTTGTGAGAAAGGGGGAGGTGACATTTGACCATTTTACTGACTGTTTTCAATTGTTTAAGTAACTGTGGAACTATTTTAGGGTAGGAGGGGTAATTCCTAGGTTGGTGAGCTTTGTTAGGAGAAGAGAGTGAGGCACAGTATCGAATGCCTTGGACAGGTCGAGAAATAGTGTAGATACATAGCAAGCGGAATCTCTAGCTTGGTTGGCAAAGTTGGTAAAGGCAAGGAGGACTGTAGTAGTGCTGTGGCCTGGACAAAAAACATGTTGTGTGCTAGTATGGAGGCTATGTTGCTGTAAGTAATTTATGCGCTGTAGGTGAATACACTTTTCTAGCATTTTAGAGATGGGGAAAGAATGGCTATAGGTCAAAAGTTAGAAAGGTCAGTGGAGTTACCTCCTTTGTGGATAGGGATGATGTGGGATTTTTTTCCAGATGTTAAGTACTGTGGATTCAGTTATGGATAAATTGACTAGGATGATGACTGGATATGCAATTGACTCAGCAGCAAGTTTTAGGTATTCAGGAGGGAGGTTGTCAGCAGACGTAGAGCAAGCTTTGAGTTTCTGCAGTAACTTTTTTATGAGGCTTGTGGGTACTGGTTGAATAGTGAATTGGGGATGGTTCTCAGAAGGTATTTTTGTGCTATGGGGTAGTGAGGGTGAGTAGGTTCTGTGTCTGGTGAGTGTGGATAGTTGGGGATGGATAGAAAGATGAGTGATTGGTGTTAGAGAATTTGGTGATTAGGTCATAGGTTCATAGGTTCATACTAGGCTATCTGCCCTAGGGCATTTATAAGAATAGCCAGAGTGTGTTTGGTTTTCCCCACCCAATTTAAATTAATTTTGCTATGCCCTTATTCGAGGTTAGTATACTGTGCCTCTGTCTAACAGTGACACAGAAGTGATACCCGGGGTAACCCTACGATCTCCCATCCACTCATCAAGATTCCTCTTGAAGAGAGTCAATGAGGGACTCTGCCTAACCTGGACTGGGATATTATTCCAGAGTGAAGGGAGCCTCTGGGTTATGAATCTGTCCCTCCAGCATGTCCTATTTATTTCAGTGCTGAGGTTCAAGTCTCTTGAGCACATAGCTCGATGGGATTTGGATTTTCTGAGGTGCAGCATGTCCATTAATTCCGGGTTGGACATGGCTTTATATGTCAGGCACAGATTGCCTCTGAGCAGGGGATATGCCACTGAGTAGAGCTGGAGTTTCTTTAACCGGGCAGCATATGGCATCTGTTTGAGCCCTTTGATCCTCTTGGTGAGGTACTTTTGGGGTCTTTCCAGTTGCTGCAGGTGTCTGGTAAGGTACATCCCAAAAGGGGCATTGTACTCAATTATGGGCCTGATGAGGGATGAGTAAAGAGGCAAGATGACCTCCCCTGATCTAGATATGAATCCCTTCATGATTAGGTGGGCTATATAAAATGTTTTTCTAACGACTTTGGCCACGTGGTTGTCAAATGAGAGATTGCTATCAACTTGGGTCCCCAGGTCCCTAATTACTTCTTCTGTACTTAATGCATTACCACCTATGTGGTAATTTGTGGGCACTTTGTTTTTGCAAAAGGGGATGACTATACACTTTTTGGCATTTAGCTTGAGGCCATGGCTCTGGCACTAGTTGTCTGTTTCTATGAGGCCCTTTTGGAGGATGCTTGTGTCGGCTGGAGAGTCGATTATGGTGCCCAGTTTGCAGTCATCTGCAAACTTGGTCAGCCACAGTTCTTCCGTGTTGGCCTGTACCTCTGAGAAATATATACCGAACAAGAGAGGTCTCAGGACTAAGCCTTGTGGGACGCCACTTGTAACTGGTTTAGAGTCTGACATGGCTCCAGCAAGTCTAACCATGTGGGTTCTGTCCTTGAGTCAGTTTGCAGCCCATCTAGTGACATAGGGGTTTATATTTAAGCTGGTGAGCTTATCTATAATGCCCGAGTGGGGTATTGTATCGAAGGCTTTTGCAAGGTCCAGGTAGGCCCTGTGGACCACTTTCCCCTCGTCAATGGCCTTGGTGACTGTTTCAAAGAAATTGACCAGGTTTAAGAGGCAGGATCTGCCCTTAACAAAGCCGAACTGGGTAGGATCCAGTGTCTGTAGGTCCCCAATATCTTTATTTATGAGGTCCATGATGATCCTTTCCATAGCTTTGCAGACCAAGCTAGTCAGGCTTATGGGGCGATAGTTTCCAGGATCCGTTGAGGCACCACCTTTGTGGAGAGGGATCACTGTTGCTGTATGCCACTCTTTGGGTACATATCCTGTAGTAAGGCTGAGACTGAACAGTAGTTTTATGTTTGGGTTTAGCTCTTCTTGGAGTTCATGTAGGACGCAGCCCGGGACACCGTCTGGTCCCATTGATGCTGTGTTTTTTGCTTTGGAGAGGGTGGCTCTTACCTGAGCATCTGAGATGTCAGGGGGGGCAGCACTCTGCTGGGATAGATATTTGCCCTTTTGGTGGAGAGGGGGGGGGGAGAAGTTTGCACTGAACCTGTCAGCTAGGATGTTGGCAATGTCTGTGAGTTTGGTATATTTTTTGTCATTTTGGACTAATTCTGAGCATATCTGGGAATTCCCACCCAGGTTCCTAACATAACTAAAGTAAGCCTTGTGATTATCCTTAGTGTCCTGTGCAATTTTTCTCTCGAAGCTGGCCTTAGACAATTTTATGAGTGCCCGTAGTTTTTTGCTAATACTGATCAGAGAAGCCTTCCCTCTTTGGGATTTTGCTCTATCATGTAGTAGCTTCCTCCTTCTATTGTATAGATTGTTTATGGCTGGGGTCCACCAGACTGCCTGCCTTTGGAGGATTGGGTCTTGGTTTTATTTGGGATTGCATGATCCATGCATTCCTGAAGGTGTTCATAGAATGAGTTTATAAAGGATTCTGCGGTCTGGACCGTATTTTCCACAGGCCCAGGGGATTTGAAGGATTCCACCTGGTTTTGAGGAGTGTGAAATTTGCTTTACAGAAGTTTTTCACTGTGGTTTTCTGGGCAGGGGGTGGGGTTGGAATGTGAATATCCAGTGAGATTAGTTTATGGTCTGATCTTACCAGTGAGGGATACACTTCTGGTCTGGAGCATAGAGTCCCCATGTTGGTGATGATCAGGTCCAGTATGTTTTCCCCTCTTGTGGGAGTGGTAACAAGTTGTTCCATAGCATTTGAGTTTATAAATTCTAGGAACCTTTGGGCTAGGGTGTTGGAGCTAGAGTAATGCTCCCAGTCTATGTTTGGGTAGTTGAAGTCGCCCAACATAATGGTGTTTGGAGAGACCTTCATATTTTCCAGTGTTCTCAGGAAGGCCGAGTGGGGTTCCTGGGTTTGGGAGGGTGGTCTGTAGCAGGCTATAAACTGGAAGGCAGTTTTATCCACTGTTAGTTGCACATGGATAGTCTCTGATGCTTTGTGCTGTGCCACCAACCTGGAAGTGTGGGTATCTTTGATGAATATTGATACTCCCCCTCCTTTTGTGGTTCGGTCCAAGTTTTGGGGCTGAAAAGCATGGTATGAGGTATAATTTGGTAGTGCTGGGGTGCTCTCGGGAGCCTTGAACCAGGTTGCTGTTACTGCACAGATATCGATGTTCTCCATGCTAAGGAGAGTTTCGAGTGCGTGCATCTTGAGGTTTAGACTTCTGGCGCTGAGTAGCATTACTCTTAGTTTCTTATCCCTTGTGATACCTATGGAGGTGGGTTTGTCTTTTGAGCCTTGCCTAAAAAAGGCACTATGGGGGTAGCAAGAGCTTTTGCCAATATCCGAAAGCTCAGGGGTGACAGGTGCAAGCCGTCCCTAGCGAAGCATCGTGGCTTGTCGAGAATGTCATCCCAGGCTGACAGGCATTGGATCCCCTTTGAATGACACCAATACTTAAGCCAATTGTTGAAATTGATCATCTTGTCTTCATATTGTGGCATCATTCTTGGTGAGGGTAAGATGCTACTCAAGGTCAGGGTCATACCGGCCTGGGCTACATGCTCAGAGAGCTCCTCTATGTCTCTTTACATGTAGTCCAGGGAGGTACGTCTCAGGTCATTCACACCAGCATGGACAATGACTGAGTCATATTTGTACTTGCCTTGGAGTGACCTGAGTGCTTGTGTTATGTGGCGGATCCTAGCGCCCGACAGGCAGCTCACCATGACCTTCTCCTTGTTCAGCCTGGTGAGCGGGACGTCAGTGTGCCTGATGATAGAGTCACCTATTACAAGTGTATCAGGTGTGTTGTTTAGCCTTAAGGGCTGTGACTGTTCGGCACACTGGCTTTGTGAGCTATGTGTTGCATGTGTTTTGTTTTGGGGTAGCGGTTGCTTGGGTGTCTGCTTTGGAGGTCTCTGCTGCTTAGGCAGATTTTTATTTAGAGCATCCGAGTATGTTTTTGTGTGTTTATGTATTTGGTTTGCTGTTGTGGTAGGTCTATGTGAGACTGGAATTGTAGTGAGTGTGGTTTCCTTCTCCTCCTGACTGGTTATGCCAGTACTGAGTTGAGAGAACTTAGCCTCCAGTTTGGCTATATGGTTGCACCTCTTACATGTGTTGGAATTTGTTGGGAGGAGGAGAGGGTTGTCTGTATACATGAGGCAGTTATAACATTGCCTCAAGATTCCCAGATTCACCAGCTGGACCGGAGAGGAGATTGACAACTGCCCTTTGGATATGCTAGAATAGTATTGGGAATTCCTTTATAATTGAAAAAAAGGGCCAATGGGGAACAAGGTACTCAAGGGGAGTTTGTGAGGGTGTAGTGCTTTTAATTTTGTAGTGCTGACTTATATAATTGCTTTAGTGAGCAAGTGCCAGGTAACTTAAATGCAATGTGTTACAAGTAACTTAAATGCAAAAATGACAAACAGTAACTTTCTTTCAAGCGAAACAAGGAAATAAGTACAGTAAGCAATGCAGATATCACTAGGGATCCACAGAAGCACTGAAAAGCCATGTTTTAGGTGGAATTAGCATTTCAGGGAAATAACAAGCAAACAAACAACAAGCATACAAACAAAGCTAGATTCAGCAGGCCTGGATCAAGTCTATGCTACAGCAAACAAGGTGTACCAATTTCAGTAAGAAACAGTTCAAATATGCAGGCAGTATAAGCCTTTAACCAGAAATTCTCAGCTCAGAAGGGCAGAGTCCAGCCTCACCTCCCACAAGAGTGCAGACCACGAACCTTCTTAATGTAAAATAACTGGCCTGAAGCCCAAGTGCCTAAACCACAACTAATACACTTTAAGAATAACAGACACTGAGCCCTCAATCAGCAGTTCCCAACTTAGAAGGATGTAAGCTACCTGTCCTGCCACCACAGTGCAGGCCACAAACCTTCCTAATGTAAAACAACTGGTCTGAAGCCCAAGTGCTTAATCCAAAAGACTTAGAATGATAGCTACACTTTAATCAAGTTACTACCAAGCAGTAATAAATACAATTGAATACTTTAAAGAATGCCTGGATTAGTGCTCAAGTTATACAAACAAAGCTAGATTCAGCAGGCCTGGATCTAGTCTATGCTACAGCAAACAAGGTGTACCAATTTCAGTAAGAAGCAGTTCAAATATGCAGGCACTATAAGCCTTTAACCAGAAATTCCCAGCTCAGAAGAGCAGAGTCCAGCCTCTCCTCCCACAAGAGTGCAGACCACTAGCTCTCTTAATGTAAAATAACTGGCCTGAAGCCCAAGTGCTTAAACCAGAATTAATACACATTTAGAATAACAGACACTGAGCCCTCAATCAGCAGTTCCCAACTTAGAAGGATGTAAGCTACCTGTTCTGCAACTACAGGGCAGACCACAAACCTTCTTAATGTAAAACAACTGTTATTGATCAGTCAGTTATTGATTTTATGAATTGGATGTCAAATTCTTCAGCAATTTGTGATGGTGGGGCATTTAGAGGAACCTTGGTTTTCTTTTTTGATCCAGGGTGGAGAAGAGCTGAGATAGTGGACCAGAATTTTTTTGGATTGGTTGTATTCTTTTGTTGTAGAAGGTTATAGTGGTGCTGCTTGTCTTTGGTAATTAGTTTTTTAGTTAGATTACGCAGCTGCCTAAATGTAAGAAGATCGTGTTCTTTATTATTTTGTTTACATAGAGCCCAAGCTACCAAGCTGCATCCCTCTTTTTCATTAGATTTTTACATTCTTTGGATAGCCATGGCAATATACAAACACAGAAAAAAGGCAAGACTGACAGGGAGGTGATGACACATTGAGGGATGCGGAGGACATTAGATCAGGCTACATCACACAAATAAAGGGAAGACTGGTGATGGGAAGGATTCGACAACAAACATGAAAGGTATATAACACAAAATTGAGGGGGAACACTAGGAGAGTGGGATAGAATGGGTATAGCCCCAGCGCCACTATACTCTTATAGGACCCAGTGGGAGTCTAGACACCACCTTGGTACCTGATTCTGATGGATCTGCCAGCAGTGGACAGGGATGTGACTCTGCAAGCAGCAGTGGTTGATGAGTGCCTCAAGAAACTGGTCTACCAGCTCCCCCATCAACTCTTCAAGCTGCCTCTGGGTCACATCCTACCCTCCTCTAGCAGAGCTACTGACAGCAGCAAAAGAGCTTCAAACCAGTAAAGCTTCAACAGGGATAGAGCTAGTGGACCTATCAGCTTCATCTGAGGATGATACTAATGAAGCGTCCCTTTTATTCTCAGCTCCAGGTGTTCTTGGTGGTGTGAGTATGTGTGAACAGGTGGTCACCTGTGTAGCCACAGCTATAGAAAGGTAAAATAAATGGAGAGAAACAAATAACAACCAAAATCATTTTTTTTAAAGATAGCAACAAAGGTAAGGAGGGAAAGAAATCCAGTCATAAAATTAAATACAGTATTGAATATGACAATATGGGTAGATCATCTATAATTGCAATATTATAATCAGAAAACATATTTGAAATTAATAGCAGATGAGTACAAATAAAGAGCTGTAACCTGATCTCTTTGGCTTATGCATACTGAACCTGTTATATAAGCAGCTGTATTAATTGCACTGCCAGTGATTGTCATGTTAAATCATGTGCTGTAAGTAGCACTAGCTACAGTACTGTCACTGCATGATAATGCAGTCATGTGTTAGTCCAAGCACTATGTAAGGTACCCTGGAATTGTTATATATTTATGTATGTATTTATATTTTGCTGATCAAGCCAGTCCCATTAAGCCACAGTCCTCTATTTTTCAGGGGAAACTGAGATGCACTTTCTAGTGATGATGGGAAACTGGCCAGGGTACCCTAATCTTTCCAATAAGTGTCATGCAATTATGTACATTCACTAGCACTATCACCTACTTAGGCAGGTGGGGCCTCATTTGAAAGTCTCCTCCAAAGGGCAGCACACTGTGGAGTGTGACCTCCCTTATGCTGAAATACAGTGCCAGTAATGAAAATGACTCAAAGAACCAGGACTGGGAATGGAACTCACAGGTGAGTGTGCTATCTCTTTAGTCACTGACACAACCACTAAAGTCAAACAGGCACACATACTAACTAAGTACTAAAGAAGCATAACTGACTTTAACAGGGGGAAAGCTATGAATGGTGACAATGTGATAGCATTTCCTCCAAAGTTAAACTACTTATTGCTATAAGGATGACTTATTTCAAGAGTAATATTGGAAAGTAGGGGGGAAGAAAGTGACAAAGATCTGGAAGGTTTCATTTAACAGTTTTTTAAAAGCAGGAGAATATCAACATTTTTGAAGAAAGTTGTGGTGGCTGTAATATTTGAAGATGGTAAAGACCCATCAGATCCAGCTTCATATAGGCCCATTTCAATTTTAAACCATGATTATAAACTGTTTATGTCTATAATGGCTAAAAGAATTGCAAAAGTGATGGCAAAATTGATACATATGGGTCAATGTGGTTTTTGTAGAGGGGAGGCAAACATTTGTAAACATTAGTACAACAATGATGATCCAGAAGGAAGCAGGATTCGAGAAAAATATCATCATTGTTGATGAATCTTGATGCAAAGAAAATACTTGACATAGTATGCTGGGTTTTATGAGTAGGGCAAAGGAAGCATTTGCATTCCCTGACGCAATAGTAAAGTTAATTAGGAAGGATTTATGAGGGATTGGTGGAAAAAGTTAAAGTGGAGGGGCTACTCTCTGATAAGCTATGTTTGCACAAAGGAACCAGGCAGGGGTTCCCTCTTCCCCCTTTGTTATTTGAATTATATTTAGAACCATTGGCAAAGCAATAAGAGACTCAGAAAATCAAGGATATAATTGGTATGGTAATCAAGAAAAGTTGGCTTTATTTGCAGATGATATTACTTTGTACCTGATAAAACCAGAAAAGGACATTTCAGTGCTGTGGAACATTTTGAAACAGTTTCCAGATTTTTTGGGATACAAAATTAATGAAGATAAAACAAAGCCGACAGTTATAAACTATGTACCCACACACAAATTGCAATCAGCAGTACCCTTATTTATGAGGACATGATAAAATGAAGCACTTAAGAGTATGGGCTAAATAGGTTTCTGTTATGGTAGCTAAAGATATGAAGGAAGAGACTAAAAAAAGATAATACAAAAAATGAGAAACAGGAAACTCTGTTTTATGGCTATGGATAGCAAGATACAAGCAGTGAAAATGTTTTTAGTCCCTTTAGTTTTATATATACATGCCAGGCATATTTTTATCAACCAGAGGAGAAGCTGTGAACAGTAATTAAAAAAGAGTTGAAGGATTTTATCTAGGAAGGGAAGAGTCAAGTGGGATAAACTGATCCGTCCAATAGAACAAGTTGGTTTGGGATTACCTGATTTGAAGAGGTATTTCAAAGCTACACAGTTAAGGCTCCTGTACATAATTAAAGCAGAAAGCTATAAATCAAAGTGGAAATGGATGATGATGAAACAGGGGAGAGTTCAAGAAAACAAGGAGAGACTGGGATTTTAGAGGCAAATCCTTAAGGAGAATAACAATAATCTTACAGAATACTATATTCATAAAGTATCACAGTATTCTAAGAACTAAGTCAACATGGGAATGGAGAAAGGAGAGTCTGCTGACAGGGATGGCTAAGCCTAGATGTACAGAGAATAGGCAATGGGGGGTGGGGTCAGAATTTACTGGAGAAAACTGGCAGATGTACCAAACGTATTGGGAACAAACAGTTAGAGAGGGAAAGGTAATTTAATGGAATAGGCCAAGAATACATTTGGACTGCAGGCTAGAGACTGCCTTCCATATCAAGGACTGAGTACAGGCAAAGAGAAAGGAACAGGGAGGTCCTAAGTGAAAGACCAGCACTGGTAGGTTATTTAGTAGAATCTAGAACAGGAGCTGCTGCTATTATAAAGGGATAATTAGTAGGGCATATACAATGCTGTATAATAACTGTAAGAATCAATCACAGGAGCTAAGAAAGGATTGTGAAGAGAGATTGGATAAGCAATTCACAAAGACACAATGGGAGGATATATGTATGGCTCCCAAATATGCAACAAAGTCTACAAGATTTATGATTTTTGCTTGGAAGTGTTTGAATAGGTATTTTACACCCCCTGGTAGACTCCAAAGAAATTTTCCTCAAGTAGATTGCAAATGTTGGAGATGTGACGGGGAAGAAAGAGGTAATTTGAAACATATTTTTGGAAGTGTAATGACTGACAGACTTTAAAAAAATGTTGGGAGTGTAATGCGTTGGCAGACTTTAAAAAAATCTCTGCAGGGTACACTTTTAGAAATACTGTGTAACTAAGGAAATTATTTTTTGAGCTGTGATACAGAATTGGAATTCTCTAGACATAGTAAGGTTTTGCTGAGTTTAATTCTGGTGGCAGCCAAAAAAGCAATTACTATAAAATGGAAATCAAAGTCTAAACCAACTGTACTAGAATTTGTGAACATAGTAACAGAGATAAAAGAACTGGAACTGGGATCATTAGAAAAGGATAGGAGCAGTAAACTACATAGAAAAAAATGGGAATTGTAGGAACAATACACGCAGAATAATGTTTTGGAGAAGAAATGAGGTTTAAGGGAAGACAGGAACTGAACTGATTGAAGATGATTGTATAGAAGATTATATGTGATGTATAATGTTTGCAGATGAAAGTATGTCAATGTGGTTTGTTTTCATTTATATAAATGTATGATTGTCTATGTCATAAGTGATAATTCAATAAAGATTTTTCTTGTTTAAGCAAAAAAAGACTACTACTGGAAAAAATAGCTGTACTTCTCAGCATATTATAAAACAGATGCACTCACCTCTGCAACTGGAAGCATCCTTCAATATTGCACAGCATTCTCCACTATAGCTTCCTGGGCTGTGGAAGAAATTGAGATATATAATTACTGTACATCTCAGGTGCCCTCGCTCTGACCTTTTTTTCCTATCAGCAGAGAAGGTCTAGATGGCACCTCCACAAATCAAGCAATGCCTGCACTGATCATCAGTTTAGGGAATGCTAGTGGCATCAGTAACCAGCCTGGCAATGCAGTGCCAGGTATCCATCTATAGAAGTACCCCAGAATACAGTCCCAGTGGCTTCTTCCAAAATGGTAGAGGAAGCTCTTGCTCTACTCTGACCACCACCACGGTGCTCTGTATGCACCAGGGCCATTGGCTATTGTTTTACTCTAGGTTTCATACCAGAGAAGCATGGCTAGCATTTCGCTGTCACTCCTATTAACGATTGTGAGAACTGCTGCACAACAATTAGCAACTAGGTAGTGCTGCCAGTGGGAGGGTTTAACATGACCACGCAATTTTAAATATGTGCAAGAGGGAATGGAAGGTGTAAAATATGGCAGTCACTGTCATGCTTTTCATGGTTTACAACATGCACTTCCACTAGTACAAAGACAGTGGTCTTTAGTAACTACATACCTTGCAGTCCTAAACAGAGATGTGCAGGGAACCTTCTTTTGGTATGAAAATGCCCACACATGCTCAATGTGTCTTGGAGATACGCAAGTGTGTGAAAGACATCAAGTAAGCTTGTAAGTGAGATTCCTTCTCTAGGCAGGATGCATAGAATGAATGATTCAGATACATTCATAAACGGAGGCCTAATATGCATGATAATCTCATTCAGAGGGCTAAATCCATGCTATACAAACCGTTTTGGCTGCAGCGAGGCTCACTGTGCTATGCAAGACAAGGTACAGAACAGATTTCTAAAAGGATTTTCAACTGTGGAAAGTAATTAACTCCAAAGAAAGCAGTAATATTAACTTCTAAAGGCATGTGCAACATGTTCCTTACACTTCCATGGCTGCAGTTGTTAACTGAAGTATTCTTTTTGGTAAGAATGGTTGTAGGAATCTTAGCAGTGGTTATTAAAAGTTTCAACAAGATTAAAGTTCTAGTTGAAAGCACAGATATCTTGTAAACATGTACCGTGAGGGTTAATGAGAGGAGGCACACACCAAAGCAATTGTGAAGAAAAAACTGTATTTAAAGGTGTCAGACCAACACCACCTTATGATATGCTAGAACACAGATACATGTTTATAGCAGTAACTTGGTAATGTAACGAGGGTGGAGTCAATTGCATGTTTCTTTCTGTTGTCCAGCACTTCAGTTAAATAGTCATACTGGAAACAAATTATGTACTGTTACTATTATGCAAGAAGCCCAGAATTTCCAGACAGAAAATATACAAAAAGATTAAGAGAGAAATTAGAGGAAAGAAAAATAAGTACTTAACACCAAACAACAAGAACTATAGATACAGCTGGTTAAACATAAAGCAGATAAATCCAAAAAGAAGAAAAACCAGCTTGCACACTCGGAAATGGTAAAACTAAAAATTTAATTAACAGATAGAACCAAAAACCATGTAAAAGATCAGCACTTTCACACCAACATTTGGCACTTCATCAGATCTAACATAACTGGCTAACAACAGCATTTATATATACAAATCAATCTTTCAGTTAAGACAAAACAAATTAAAATCACCGCCTTAGTCTGGGTGATCTTAGCACTGGTTTCAAGAGAACACGATTGTTTAACTCTTTGCCAGTATTAGCTCTTAACTCAAGTATCCAAAGTATCTCAGCACACTCAGTTCTATTACGAATGTTACCATCCCTGATATATTAAAATAATGTGAGCTGCCATACTGCAAAATATGTTGAAAAAGGGCATTATTTTTATCTGATCTCTTAATATCATAAAGATGTTCACGTATCCACTCTTTAAATGACCTGTTAGTTTTACCAACATAAAAACAGTGGCATACCACACTATCTGCCACATATACCAAATTACAGCTCTTACAATTAGCGTAAAATGTAGAGGTGTAAGTACGATTGGTCTCTGGATGCACAAAAGTATCTTGACTCCTTATATGAATACACATATTGCAGCTGTTACATGGCAAAATACTGTTCTTACATGCAATAGAGATGACCTTAGAAAAGGGCCCACAACAGAGTAATTGTTTCAGTGACTTATTCCTTCTAAAACAAAACCTCGGGCTATCTCCCAAGACATCTTTATAATGGCTGTCACTCATAACAATATGCTTGTGCTTATTAATGACCTCACAAACTGAGGTCACATTGTTCGACTAGGTGAGGGTCATCCTAATAAGTTGCCTTTTACAACTGTCTTTTAAATCAGCCAAACGAACATTAGGGCTAGCATTAGAATAGAGTCTCACAGACCTGCCCCTATTCTGAAGCACTCTAGCTCTTTCAGTTGCAACATCCTAAGGGGTATAGCCCATAGAGTAAAACTCTTGACTAAGTTCATCAAAAGAGTCTAACATATTGTCATCATGAGCATTAAGTCTAACGTGATAAAAAAACTACTCTCTGACAATATTCCAAATAGTATTCAGAGGATGCATACTATTCTTATGCAAAACACTAAACTTTTTGCACACCTTTCTATAAACCTTAGTATAAAGACCTTTCACTCTTTTAAAGACTTCTACATCCAAGAACTCAATCATCCCATCTGATGAGTTCATAGTAAATTGTAAAAAAATAGTAGTTTGCTCTAGATAAGCCAAAAGATCACGGAGGACATTAGGTGGACCAGGCCAAATAAAAAACACATCATCATCATCAAAGTGCTTATAATAAGGAATATACTTCTTAAAAAAATTTCCCTCATTAAAAAGATATGACAACTATCAAGAGGCAAGCACAATGTTGGCTTAGCTATTGGCACAAGCTGTGCCTGCTCATAACTATGCCTACCCACTGAACGTAGAACTTCTCATTGAATAAAAAAGCATTGTTATATAAAATAACATGTAAAAATGAACTAATCAGCTGTATTTGACTCATTGGTAAATCAGAACATCTCTGTAGAAACAATTCAACATACTCAATACCCACTCCATGTGGTATAATGGTAAAAAATGAGACTACATCTATTGTAACCAAAGTAAACACATTATCAGTGCATTTAGTGGACCACTCAAATAGAGAAGTCAGAAACTGTTTTGTATCTTTAAGTACTGTAACTATATTATCCAGTATTGGTCTCAATTGCTTCTCAACATAGATAGAGAGTGGCTCAGTAGCCCAACCACACCCTAAAACTATTAGTCTCATAGGTGAATTAACTATAGGTTTATGCACTTTGAGGAGACCATAAATAATAGGGTCTATGGAAGACCATAAAATAATCAAAAAATTCTTGTCGATGGCACCTCTTATCAGCAATTCATCATACATAAAAGAATGTATACTGGTGACAATCTTATTAATAAAAAACGTATTAATTAATTTACATATGTTACTATCTGATAACATTGTATGCATGCTATCAAGATATGTATAAGTATCTACAGCTGTCTGCTGGTCTAATACAAATCTGTTCCATAGAAACCAATTCAGAAAAGGATATACATTTTGTTTGTGTAAGATTGTAAATTTTTTTTAAATTGCTTATCCAAAAATGCATTTTTAATATCATGCTCACAAACTCGCAAAAATGCTTCTACAAGAGGAGCACTTGTAGGTAGAAAATAACTCAGTCTAGTAAAAGCTTTAATAATATTATTAGATGTAGTCCCAAAAAAATTTTTCAACATGATATTATGAAAAATACTTGCACAAGAAAAACTGTCAGAAGCTTCAAATAAAAATTTGTGTTCATTAATACAACATATTTATGAAAACCATTATATAGGCAAACAAGCTTGGGCTATTTGGAAAAAGCAAAATGAAAAGCTTGCTAGGAAATCCAAATAAAGGTCTGAAACCCAATTGTAACATTTTATTCAAAGCGAAGACGAAAAAAAGCAGAGTCACAAATCCAAAAGCTTAATGCCACAAAGTTATATACGTTTTGACTTACTAGAGATGCTACACTGTGTAGCATCTCTAGTAAGGGTCGAAAATGTATGTAACTTTGTGGCGTTAAGCTTTTGGATTTGTGACTCTGCTTTTTTTCGTCTTCGCTTTGAATAAAGTGTTACAATTGGGTTTCAGACCTTTATTTGGATTTCCTAGCAAGCTTTTCATTTTGGTTTTGTTTTTTTTTAAAGCTTGCACATCCATCGGTTGTTCTATTTGGAAAAAGAAGTGACTGAGGAAGTGCAAAAATATAAAGAACAGGGGTGGAGCCTAATGGCTAACTGAGAGCAGCTTGATTTTGAGCTCTTCATACTCATACTAGAAAATACAGGAAAAACTAAATATATTTAAAAAATTTGGGGTAAATATCGAAGATGAAGTAATTTATACCAAAACTACCAATTTTGAAGAAAAAATTCTGAAATTTTCCTGCCAAATACTACAGAGGACATTCCAAACTGTTTGAAGATGAGTAACTCCAAGAATTCACACTCAGACTCTATTATAAAAAAAGAGATGCAACAGATATCTGCTACTTTGCTGGACTTATCGCTAAAAATAGACAGATTTACTGAAAATCTAGAAAGTCTTAAAGATAACTGCCAAAAACAAACAGAAGTTTTTAAAGAAATCTTACAACAGCAACAAACAAAAATATCAGACATTGAGACTTCCTTAAGTGATGTTGATGGGAGGTTAAAAGAAAGTGAACTACATACTCAATTTCTGCTACAACAGAACACTTGGTTAATAAATAAAGTTGATGATATAGAGAATAGAGAAAGAAGGACAAACATAAGGATTTTTGGTCTTCCAGAGAAATCCGAAGGTGACGACATTATCTCATTCTTGAACTCTTGGTTTCCTGAAGTTCCCGGACTAAAAGAAGGCTTATCTTATGGGATAGAAAGGGCACACAGAGCTATCGGTAAGCCACTTTCCATTTCTTCTAAATCAGCTCCAAGATCCATAGTAGTTAAATTTCTTTCTTTTATGGATAAAGAGCTTATACTGAGATCTGCATGGAGGAAAAGTCCTGTTATCTATAAACAGTCATTATTAAGATTTGATAATGACTATTCAACAAGAGTTCTGGATATAAGGAAGAAAACATGGCCATTAGTAAAACTTTTAAAACAACATAAAATCAAAGTGCAGCTCTCTTATCCAGCCAAAATAAGAATCCAATATAACAATGACATGAGAACATTCAATAGCATAGAGGAAGCCACATATTTCATAAAGAATAATAACATAATTCCACTACCTGAAGAAATGGACAGGTTAAATTCATCTTCTTTAAAAAGGGCTCCAGGAAAAAATATTTGGTCGGAGGCAAGAGAAAAAAAGAAACAAAAGACTGACAAAAAGAACTCTGATGATACTATTTCTCTCAAAGTATCAACTAAGGTATGATTATAATATATTAAAACTATACTCTTTAATACACTAGTATAAAGCAGTTCTTTTTTTTCTTTTTTCTTTTCTTACTTAATTGTTTAGTTTAATATAATACTTAAATGTTAGTACTAATCAATAACTTATTAAAGCCCTGAAGTATATACTTATTCTCTATTTACTTATTCTCTAAATACTTATTCTCTATATACTTATTCTCTAAATACTTATTCTCTATATACTTATTCTCTAAATACTTATTCTCTATATACTTATTCTCTAAATACTTGAAAACAATAACCAGTGAAGTCTACTAGACATTCTTTTTATTTTGTCACTAAGCTTTTAATATAAACTGCCATTTTAATTGGTTTTCTCTTTACAACTACTCAGTTGATAAATTAAGGCACTTTCAATGCCTGAATAAATATTATCATTTTTAGTAATCACATTTATGTTATTTTAAAGTGCACATTCAAAATTCATTGATTTATTTTGATGTAGAGTATTGTGATAAAAATGTTATACAATAGAATCACTCATGAACATTTTATATGTATTCAGTATATTACTGTATTATTTGAAAGTAAAAAAACATCCACAAGCCTTCTGCTCAGTTATTTTTAGTTTCCTTATCTAAAAAGTTGTTCACCGCTTCATACATAGCACGTGACATATTTAACTGTACATGGATGTAATTTAAGTTACTGGCCAGAAGACAGCGTATAAATACACACTATTGCAGAGTTTTCCTTTTTAACACTGCTGTCTCTTTTCTATACAAGTGTTTGGTTACTAGAATAGTGCAAAATAATAATTTATTTAAAAGTGCACATTGAAAATTCATTGATTTAATTTGATGTAGAATATTGTGATAAAAATGTTATACAATAGAATCACTCATGAACATTTTAGATGTATTCAGTATATTACTGTATTATTTGAAAGTAAAAAACATCCACGAGCCTTCTGCTCAGTTATTTTTAGTTTCCTTATCTAAAAAGTTGTTCATCACTTCACACATAGCACGTGATATATTTAACTGTACATAGATGTAATTTAAGTTACTGGCCAGAAGATGGCGTGTAAATACACACTGTCACAGAGTTTTCTTCTTTAACACTGCTATTTCTTCTCTATACAAGTATTTGGTTACTAGAACAGTGCAAAATAACAATTTATTCAAAAGTGCACATTCAAAATTCATTGATTTAGTTTGATGTAGAGTATTGTGATAAAAATGTTATACAATAAAATCACTCATGAACATTTTAGATGTATTCAGTATATTACTGTATTATTTGAAAGTAAAAAAAAAAACATCCACGAGCCTTCTGCTCAGTTATTTTTAGTTTCCTTATCTAAAAAGTTGTTCACCACTTCATACATAGCACACGATATACTTAACTTTACATAGATGTAATTTAAGTTACTGGCCAGAAGATGGCGTGTAAATACACACTATTGCAGAGTTTTCCTCTCTAACACTGCTGTTTATTCCCTATACAAGTATTTAGTTGCCAGAATAGTGCGCTATCATTGCCTGAATAAATATTGTTGTTCTTGGTGAATGCTTTTATGTAGCTTAGAGGTACACATTTACAATTTGTTAATTTGAATTAATGTAAAGTATATTAATGAAAATATTATAAAATGCAATTACTCGTGAACATTTTGGGAAGCATCTAGAACATTAAAGTATCATCTGAAGGTGGACAGTATTCATAAGCCTTCTGCTCGGCTTTTTCAGTTTTTTTGTCTGAAAAGTTGTTCACCGTCCACATTCATAAGCACGCGATATATCCTAGCATGTTTAGATGCAATTTAAGTTACTGATCACAAGATGGCATGTAAACACGCACTATCGCAGAGTTCTTTCCTTAACACCGCTGTTTTGATTACAGTAAAGGAAGCGTTTGCTTCAATTATTCTCACACTTCATATATTCTTTCGTATTTTATTAAAAATTTATGGTTTATTATCAATCTCAGTTAATATCTCATGCAAGTATAGCGTTAGATCTGCTTTGAAGACAACGCTATTATAACAAGAAAGATAGTGAATCATTTAAATACTGTTGTGTCTTAATGGGTGAGTGTCTGGTAAAAGTATAATACATGTGCTCTGTGAACACATCTAACCGACACTGGGTTGGATGAGTTTCTTATAGCTGTTAAGTTGTATAGAAATGGAAGAAGAGGGAAGGAAAAGGGAAGGTGAAGATCCTGAGTGTCAGCTTACTGGGAATTATACTTTCATTTATCTAAAGATTGCTTTATCATACTTGTTATTGTATAAAAGAAGTACTATACATAAAATGTTTATTATAAATGATTAGTTATGGGACAAGAGTGCTATTGCACCATTATCAAGGTAGATTTCCTTTGCAAGTATAATTCTAATTTTGACCTTTCTCCTTTCTGTTTTATAGTTTTAACATATAAGTTGAGACCTTTTACTAGTTACCAGACGTTCACTACATTTGTGATAAGCAGAAGTCAATATTCTGATATGTGTGATCTTTAAATTGAACTTAATAGAGAAAATCTTATGAATAATAACTTACTAATAACAGAACTACAAAAGATCACATATAAGTAATTTAGGAGTGAAATGTTTTACACATTTTATTAATTTTAGATTGTGGAATTATCAGAGTTATAAAACTGACATTGACTGAAGAATGAGAAAATGCTTTAATGTAAAGCACTATAAATATTGCTTTAATTCTAACTGTTATTATATTAAATCCTATAAATTAATATTATTGTCTGTAAAGACTTTAATTGGTTTTGATAAAGTGGTTAGCTATATGTCAATTAACTTCACTATGCTGATGTAATACCTTATATAGATCTAAAATATGTAAAAAAATCTCTTTTATTTTAAACAGTATCTATCTATCATACTCACTCTACCTCTTTTTATTATTAATAACAATGTTAAATATCACTAATGACAATTAATGAACTGACATTTGTTAATATATTATTTACAATTGGTAATTTGCAAAAATTTCATAATATTAATGAATAAATTAACATCTAATATATTGTTAAAGTAATTAACAAATGTCTTATTTAAAATTCTTTGTAATTTGAAATAATATCTCATTTTAGAATCTAATTAGCAATGAACAAAACTTCACAGACTAGGTATATATGTTATTTACATAATAAGTGCATCTTGTTCTCTGGTTTTAGTTTTCATTTTTTTGAGGAGCTCAATTTAAAGCAACATTTCATCATTAATGCAACTATTATTATTGAGGGTAAATCTGTTTGAACTTTTAAGTCCAAACAGATTTGAGGTGCTAGACACTTCATGTTTGGGATTTAGAATGGTAAAATCATTAATTGTTTATTCAATTTGTGTTAACGCAATGTTTTTCAGCTTTTTCATTTTTCAGTGGTCCAATTTGAAACTTTCTTTAAGCATAAATAGAAATAAATATATTCATTTCAAAATAACTTTTAAAAGAAAGGATAAATCTAGTACTCAAAACACATTAACTTCCAAGGTAAAACAAAATTTCAAGAACAAACAATCCAAAAGTACAAATAAGTATTTAAAAAAATGGCAGACACAACTTTATTATCTATAAATATTAATGGATTAAATAATTCTATAAAAAGGTCGAATTTTCTAAGATATTTGAAATTACAAAAAGCACAAATCATATTTATACAAGAATCTCATTTTAAAAGAGATGATAATTTCACATGGAAACCTAGTGACTATCTAATTCTTTCTCACTCCCTTTACAAAAAAAAAACAAGAGGAGTTATAATTTTATGGAAAAAAAGTGCAGTTATTCCTCAGATCATTTACAAACACGAAGATAAAGAAGGGTTAATATCAATTGTAATAATAAAATATCAAAATAGAATTTGGACTTTAATAAATATTTACTGGATTCCTGGAATAGGATTGTCTGCGGTTAAAAAACACATAGAATTAATTAACAAAGTAAATAAAGGTATGATAATAATGGGGGGAGAGATTTCAATTGTATTCTAGATAACTCTGAAACAACTAATAAAAGAACCCCACAAAAGAGAAAGCAGCCACACCAGTCCAGTAGCAATCAGGGCAAAAAAGCTCACAATCAGGCACGAATAAATCACGAACAGTTTATTAACGTGTAAAAGACTCCAGCAATAAGCACCACACACGTTTTCGTCTCTCTGGAAGACTTCATCAGATAAAACAATTTCCAGTACCACTTGGTTTAAATATCTTCCCCAAATGGAATCAATTAATTAATTAATTAATCAATTATGAATAAATTGGTCTAAAAAACATAATTTTAAAAAACTTTTTTTAAAAATGTGTATATACACCAACTATATTTATATTTAAAATATCAACATTGCTTACTAAACTATATTCATCATAAATACACAACTTGATAAAAATCAGGGAGCAATTTCACATAACCTGATACATTACAAGATGTGCAAAAAATGTATGTACAAAATATATGTAAATATGTATTGAATGTAAAACTCTTTTGTCATATTTTATTTGATATGCTGCGCCTTGATTTTCAAGTAAGGCACTATTGAGATGGATTCATTTAAACCAGGGGATTTATTGGCTTCCAACAAAATCTGCCAATATGTTTCCTTGTGGGCCAATCGTGCCTCCCATGGACCCCCCCTAATGTCCTTTTCAACTACCTCTAGGACAAAAAACAAAAATTTTGCATTTTCACATGAGGTAGTGTGTTTATATAAGGCACTGGTGTTCTTACACTTGGAAATGTCATAAATGTGTTCGTATATGCGCCTGGAAAATAACCTTTCGGTTTTTCCAACGTAAAACGCCGGACATTTCTGACATATTGCCAAGTAAACTAGTCCACCTGACTTACAATTATGATGACCCCTTGCCTTAATGTCCCTACTTCTGCTTTCCAAGTAAACATGACTGGCTTGCAAAATATACTTGCAGGAAGAACAATGGCCACAATTGAAAGTACCTGTATTGGTTCTAAGATGTTGAATAGAAACATCTTGTTGTTCCAAGGTTCTTTTAATATTCATACCCCTCCTAAATACAGTTTTAATGTCTCTGTCTTTAAAGGTGTCCAAATCAGTCAGGTCCCTAAACATGCCCCATTCATTTTCAACAATGTTTCTTACATGAGAGGCATTCCCACTGAACTCTGTAATGAATGTAAAATTACCCACATACTGGTCTATCGTATTACATTTAGGACCATGTTCAGAACTGATACCCATCGTACCTAATATGGGAGCAAATCTGGATGACCTTGCCAAGGTTACCTCCTCCTGCACAGCCTTAATCAATGATGCAGGGTAACCCCTTTCCAAAAATAGATGTTGCAATATATCACATTCCTTGTGATAGTCCTCATCAAGAGAGGTCATCCGGGAAATACGAACGTATTGCCCCTTAAGGATCCCCCTTTTTTGAAAGTTAGGATGTGAACTCTGATAGTGTAGATATCCATTGGAAAATGTGGGTTTGTGATAGATGTTAGATTTTAACCCATGGTCACCCATGGTAAGTGTCACATCAAGGTAGTTGACACTATGTTGGGAAATATGATGTGTAAACTTTAAAAAGGTAGTAGTGGTGTGTATATACTCAATAAATTTCCCAATCTCATCCACTGGTCCAATCCAAAAAATACAAATATCATCAAGGAATCTACAGTAAAAGTTCCAAAATTTTGAAAAGGGGCTATCCAAAACATATTTCTTTTCCCATATGTACATAACAATGTCAGCATAAGTGGGTGCACAATTCGCCCCCAACTAATAAAAGAAAGTTATGTCTCACACCCGTAAGTAAATATTTCAAGAGATGGTTAGAAAGCTTAAATCTAATAGACACATTTAATTTTAAAGATTCTAACTCATTAAGTTACACACATAGCGATTATCACTTTAATACTAAACAATATATATAAAATATTGGTCTCCTCTGATTTAAACAGTAGGATAACAACATTTTCTATTATCCCATGTCCCCTTTCAGACCATAATGCCTTAATTCTTAAACTACAAATTGATTTCAAAAGATTAAACACTATAACTAGAATACCAGCTTACATCCTTAAATTAAAAGAGTTTAAACCTTGGCTAGATTCAGAAATCAAATATTTCTTAGAAACAAATCCTATTAACGATACAAATAATATAATAACTTGGGATACACTCAAGGCTTTTTGTATGGCAAGATTATAGGATGGTTTAAAAATAAAACAAAGGAATGGGAATCTGAATTGCATAACATACAAAACGAATAACAGAAATAAATACAAGTTCTTATGATGTAATAGATTCTCAGGAAAAAAAAGAAATTATAGATTTAAATAAAATACAATGAATTCCTCACTCATAAAACAAATCTAGCTTTGAAAAACTAAAATTAAGCTTCAATGTCAACTTCCAAAACACTTACATAATCTAGCAATGAGAATTAAAAGCAGAACTTAGAAAATAACATCATAAATATAATACATGAAGGAAAATGGAAAAAAAAGGTATCTGATGTGAATGATATTCTTGAAGCTTTTAAGTTCTATTATGCTAAGCATTATGGAAATAATGATAATAATATTTTATTTTCAGATCGGAAATTTAATAGTTCCTTAATAAAAAAACTACCTGACCAATTAAAAGTAGAATTGGACAAGCATATCTCCATAAAAGAAATAAAAGATATAATTAAAGTAAGTAAAAACAACAAATCACCAGGAATGGATGAAATAATAATGGAATTATATAAAATTTTTCCAAATTCAGCAATTTCTCTACTTAATAACATGCTAAATGATATTCAAACTCAAATGATTACTCCACCATCCTGGAAATATTCACTAGTTACCCCTATAAAAAAAGATAAAAGCGATCCATCCCAATGTAGTTCATACACACCTATCTTTCTGCTTAATAATGATTATAAAATCTTTATGTCTATTTTAGTAAATAGAATTAAGAAATCCCTGACTAAAGTCATAAATGAAGACCAAACAGGCTTTATATTTGGAAGACACACATATGACAATATTCAGAGAATTTTAACCATTATAGAAGCTTTGAACAGAGACAATTCAGAAGCTCTTATAATCACATTAGATATAGAGAAAGCATTTGATTCGGTAAACTGGAAGTATCTATTTAAAATTTTGGAACTTTTTGAATTCCCATTAAACTTTATAAATTTAATAAAGAATATATATAAAGCCAACCTGGCTTATGTAAAATTAGGCCCATTTACCTCCGAAGCTTTCAAAATAACTAAAGGCTCTAAGCAAGGTTGCCCTATGTCTCCCATCCTGTTTGCCCTGGCGATAGAATTATTTATGCCTGCAATACGAAGTGATCTAAAAACAGTAGGAATTAACTTTTACAATAAATTTAATTCTAAAATCATGTTATTTGCTGATGATATATTGCTGACTTTAAGACCGAATGAAGAGTCCATGCAAGAATTAGAGAAACAAGTAGAAGATTTTTTTTTCCATTTCAGGTCTTTGTTTCAATAAATCCAAATCAAAACATATACTTCTAAATAAAATAGATGACTTGCATCTGAATAAATATCAAATAATTGGAGAAAAGGTTTCTTCACTAGAATATCTAGGAATTCTTATATCTGAGAACATAGATACTACCACGACCTTAAATTATAATAAAATCCAAAATTTAATTCAAAAACAAGTTAATAGCTGGAATAAACTAATGTTAAACTTGGAAGATAGGTTACAGTTAATAAAAATTATATTACTACCACAAATAAACTATATAGCATTAGCAATCCCTATTTTACCAGATAAAAAAGTTATAATGACAATACAGAAGCTTTTAATGGATTTTCTTTGGTATCCAAAAAAGAATAGAATTGCATTCTCACATCATATTAGACCCTGGGACTTGGGAGGAATTAAATTTCCAGACATAGAAACGTATATTAAAGCTTCCATCATTAAACTTATACTAAATTGGGTAAATCCAAATTATTCATCCATGGAAAATTTTACATTTAACTTTCTTCTTAAATGAAAACAAAATATTAAAAAATATAGATTTGGAGAATTATAACAACATATTTTGGCATGTACTATGTCATAGCTTACAAAATAAAACAACAAAGCCCACTAATTTATCATATCTGAATAATATTTATACTCTATTTAGAAAATTTATAATTACAAATCCAGATATAAAATTATGGTTCAATCTCTTAATACCATTTAAAACATCAAAGAATTTTAAAGAAAAAATCCAAGAAAAAATACTCATTAATTGGGAATCCAAAAACTTTATTTACTGGTTTCAATGCTTAAATAATCACCGTACTTTAACCACCCAACAAGTAATAAATGAGTTTAGTATATCTGAAATAGACAGAGCAGAACTTCAAAAAATACTACAATATGCAAGTAATTTATGTAGAATTATTAATGGTTCAAGCTTTAATACTATACCTAAGTTCATAAAATGTATGCAAGAATCGATTTATGGAAATCATAATAAGCTAATTTCTATATCTAAATTATACAAAATTTTAATAGTGTATAAAACCAAAATAGGTCAAAATGTTGTGAACATCTTAACAAAGGACTTGACAATAAATCTATCATCTGAAGGCATAAATGACCTTTTGTTGTCAGTTAAGCTAACATCAAACTTCCAGATATGGAAAATCTTCACATGGAAATTTTTACATAGAGCCTTTTATACACCATATAAAATAGACAAATTTGACCCTGCCCATAAGCCCACATGCTGGAGATGTACTGTAAACTGTAAGGCAGATTGGATGCATATATTTTATGATTGCATTAAAAAATTCTGGGAAGATATTAATAGATTTCTTCAAGCCATTTATAATGATAAATTTGTTCTAACAAAATCTTTAATTTTCTTGAATGTAGATGATTCAGTAACTATGAGTAAAAGTGATCGATATCTTTTATGGTCTATTCTGGCTCTTGCCAGAAAATGTATAACAAGAAAATGGAAATCCACTGTTCCTCCAAGTTATGAAGACTTCATATCTCTATTAAAGGAATCTGCACAGAAAGAAATAAAAGTCAAAGAAGAAAGAATTTTTCCCAGACATTGGACAGACAATCCTTGGAATAAAATCTTAATACTTATAGACACATTACAAAAGGACAGAATTTCTACTACATGAAATTGAAATGCCATAAACTAAGATGAACTTATGTGAATATATGCCAGTAAAGGTTATACTAGTTCTATGAGATTATTCCTCTTTATAACCTTATTGGTTAATCCTTTTCATTGGACCACCTGTAAATATTGTACATATTGTTATAGTTATTAACTATTTTCTTTTATTTTGAATTATAATTTAAAATTTACTGTATCATAATTTGTCTACAAACAAAAAAAATAAAAATTATTTAGCAAAAAAAAATATAAAGAACAAAATCTAGAGATTTTTGAAGAGTATAAAAAAGAAATATGGACATGGGAAAAAACGAGGGGTCTGATATGGTGCAATACTTATGGAAAGGAGACAGCCAAATTAATCAACACAAAAAATCAGCCCCAAAGATATTCAATGAGAAATATAGGCAAAGCCATCCAGATATGGAACATTTCAGAATACAAAAAATAAGATTATGAAGAGGGAATGTAGAACAGAAGATTAGTAAAGTAGAAATTATAAAAAAATAGAAGTTGAAGTTATGGAATACCTGCAAAGTGAAGAATTTAGTGTAGAAAGTCTAGCACAGGTTATATCACAGCATGATGGAACAATGAGTCCCCTAAGTAATGAGAAACAGGAGGAGCAGGAGACATCTGAAGAAGAAATATGGACATGGGAAAGAGAAACAGATTTAATATGGTGCAGTATTTATGCAAAGGAGAAAGCAAAAGTAATCAATACAAAAAGAGCAGCACCAAAGATATTTGAAAAGAAATGCAGGCAAAGGCAGATGGATATGAAAAATTTTACATTAAAAAAAAAAAAAAAGCAAAAAAGACGAAAAGTAGAAAAGAGAATTAGTAATGGAGAAGTTAAAAACATAGAAACCAAGATTATAGATACCTGCAAAGTAAAGGATTTAGTTTAGAAAATCTAACTTTGATAACATCACAGGATAGAGCAATGGATCCCAAAATTAAGGAGAAACCAGTGGAGCGGGAAACATTTGATCAGTTGCCATATGAAAATAATTTGGAGCATTCCATAGGAAACTAGTAAAAACGTTCACTGGAGTTGCACAGCAAGGGAAGGAACAGGAAACTGTGGCAACTCTAACACAGTCAATGTTGTGCAGTGAAAAGCCAGTGATTTCCCATATGAAACAGCAACAGGTGACACAGGATGAAACTAAAGAGAAGGTGGCACAGGAAGATGCTCTGAAAATTTCCGTACAATTCCCACTGGAAATGGAGAACAAAGAATTTGCCCTCAGTTTAGAAGAAAATGATCTAAGAGAAAGGCTCCTTGATTTAATAAAGATGGACAGACATATTAAGGTCAATAAGAGAAATAGAGTAAAGAAAGTCAATAAAACCCAAAAAGTTAGAAGTTTGATAAAACAAATGAACACAGTAATTAGGACTATTCATAGAAGATTCATGCGATATAACAGAAGTAAATAGGATATATTAATGTGCAGCTAAATTAATAACAGATAAAGTCTTACCACAAAAACACAGGACAGTAAGGGGAAACGAAGGCGAGAAATCAAATGCCATCATGGAAGTATTGAACAGAGAACACTATAAAGCGATTAATACAAGAACTGTCACTGTTAGAAGAGTATAGAAGAGGGAACAGATCAACAAAATTACTCAGAAAGATAGACGTGATAAAGGTAATGTACAATATCAGAACAGATCAGGATCTATCGTGCACTATAATAAACTAAAACTATCAGCACAGGCAGAAAAACTTAGAAGATATGCAGATAAATATAAAGGAAAAGTACAAAATAAACAATTTATTGATGACTCAAAAAAGCGTTATAGAGAATTGGGAAACAAGGCAAAAGGAATTGAAACACCACAAAAAAAGAAGAAATAGATACATTTTGGAGAAATATCTATGAAGATCATGCGGAACATAACAAATATGCTAAATGGATAGAAGAAGTTACAGAAAGAATAAGAAGTTCAAATGTACAGGATATGAAATGGGATGAAGTAATGGCCAGAGAAATTGAAACAAAGTTAAGAAAAGTTCCTAACTGGAAAATCCCAGTCCCGGATGCATTACCTAACTTCTGGCTAAAAGTATTAACATCTTTTCATGAAGATTTAGTCATGAGTAAGAACTCTTTATATATGCACTGGAACAGACATCAACCTGGTTAACAACAGGAAAAATAATACTCCTACTTAAGAGCAAACCTGCAAGTTATCCTAAAAACTATAGATCAATAACTTGCCCTACAAAGACGTATAAACTATACACTGGAATTGATGCTGACAGAATTTATAGTCACTTAGAAGAAAACTGATTCATAGCAATAGAAGAAGAAGGTAACAAAAGAAAGTCATATGGAACAAAGGATCATGTGTTGTTAAAGTCATAATGGAAAACTGTAAAGTCACTTAGAAGAAAACTCATAGCAGTAGAAGAAAAAGGTAACAAAAGAAAGTCATATGGAACACAGGATCATTTGTTGTTAAAGTCATAATAGAAAACTGTAAAAAGGGGAAGAATCTAAGTATGACATGGATAGGCTATAAAAAAGCATTTGACAGTATCCCACATTCATGGATAAAAAAATTGCTTAAAACAGGTGCCCAGCCTCAACACAGTTTCATAGATTCACAGTTTTACCTTTTCAGCATATGATCTTTAGAGGCCTTCAGAACTACAGTCTCCTGAACTCGAGATTTATATTTATTGTCACCCAAATAAGCATCCAATCTAGCCTTGAACATACTTAATGATTTGATTGCTTAACAAGCAATGTTATCATGTTCCAAAGTCTGGGTATTAATAGAGTCACATATCTATTCCTTGTTATTGTCCTGTTGTTATTATTCATTATTAGATAAAACCCATGTCCTCTTTTCCAGGACAGACTTTAACCAGAGTTAGTCCTAATTCTGTCCTTAAGTCATCATTGGTTTGAACAGTATTTGCTAAACACAGTTTGCCTCTAACCAATCTATACAGTATACTGTAGAGACCAAGGAATTTTAATTGTGTAGCATATGGCATTTGTTTAATTGTTTATACAGTACTCTTTGTAAAACTGTCCATTTTCTAATAGTCCTGCATCTGTAGTTGTTCAGCTAGAAAAATAAGTTATATTCAATTATGGATTTTGCCATGGGTAAGAACATATCTTTTAATACCTTGTGATCTTTAGTTGCAAACATATTCAGCACTAGGCCAGTTTGTCTTAGTGTTCTGTCTTTGATTTCTTGAACATGGTATTTAAAATTCAAACACGCTCTTACAATAGTGCTTAGGTGTTTCACTTGATCAACAATACTGGCATTTCCAACTTGAATGTAAAAGGACACTCTACTCGTGTTTGGTTAACCAGTGTACTATCTATTTTATTGATGCTTTATCTTTAATCAGTGGAGATGTTAAATAATGTGATCATGTCTTAAACAATCAAAGGCTTTAGACACATCACAATACACTGCAATACAACTTTTCACTTGATCTCTCAATATGGATACTTGGTCATAAAATTGTGTTTGGCAGGTCAAAGTAGATTTACTCTTTATAAATATGTATTAATTGTCATCCAGTTTTGGTCCTCAAGTATCATCCTCAGTAAGAAATTGTAACGTATACCTCTCAAAAAACATTGTCACTGATCCCCGGACAAAATAAACATGCCAAATCGCATTTTGATTGTTTATTAAATAAAACTCACACAAAGGAACATGAAGTTCCTCAGATGCGCAGTCAAACAACAGTGTCACCTATAAGTTACACTGCATCATTCACAACCATTCTGACCTTATAGCAGTATCTGAGATTTTGGTTAAAGCTAGTTGATGTGGATAATACTGCTACCCTGGCTATGCCATGCGTAGATGTGACAGGACCATCAAAGGTACTGGCAGTGTGGCATTTCTATATAAAGATAGTTTTTCCTTTTATGCCTCTAATAATAATACTCCTCCTTTGTTGCAATGAGAGTTTATTATCACCAATGTCAAAATTAACAATATTAAGCTTGTTGCTATTACCAACATCTCCTCCTCCAACACTTGCTCTCTCTCTCTATATATATGTGTGTGTGTGTGTGTGTGTGTATATATATATATATATATATATATATATATATATATATATATATATATATATCTCCGGGCAAAGATGATTCCATAGTTGAGGAAAACTTGCACATTTTTAATTTGAAACAACTTCCAGGTCATAGCTGTTTGTGACTTTACTACTGACTTGATGTTTGTCTTTGGTGCCCCTCATCCTTTATTTCAACTCTGATGTCTTTTTCTTATCCTTTTCACCTCGAGGTATATAAATGCACCTTTACACAGGGCAACGGATAACGACATGCCGTATCCATCCATCCCATTCACCCCAGCATATAACGCCAGATGTTCACACTTGTAGTTAAGACATAATGCTCCTGTCCATATATACATAGCTAGATATAACTATCATAACTGTAACTACTGTCATTCTCTCTATCAAATATGTGCATTGTTTAGTACATTCTGTGCTTTGCAGTTGGACTTTACTTCAGTAGGAAACTCTCCCTCTGACGATTTATACAAGAACACTCATGGAAACTTGCATGATGTACAATTTGATAAGTCATATCTCATGTATCCACTCCCTGGCTTATATATTGGTTCAATATGATACATAATTACCTAAATTTTGATCTTTTAACTCTGTAATTTAATGCACAGTTTCTATAATTTTATCTTCTGCTTTCATACATTGTATTATATTGCACATCTGTACTTGGTTTGTAGCCGAAAAGAGTTTCAGGACCAGTACACTTACCCAGTCAACAAAGAAGAAAATTAAATAAACAAAATAGCGTGACAAACCCACACTGGTAATTAAAGTTTAGTAGACTGGGTATTAATATCCACACTTAATAGCCCCCAATCAGGTATCCTGTCTCACTTTATTGGCGATTAGATTCCCAACTTTACCATCTGAAGCCCTACTAAAATCAAAAAATGTAACAGTTTCTGTTTTTATATAGCATTTTCAAGTGTGACACCTCCTTCCTCAAAGAGCAAAGAAAGCACATTCACACTTGAATAGTTCCATCACCCAGGCCATTTACCTTACTTCCTGTCACTACCTATACTGTAATAGATAATCTAAAATTACCTGAAAAAGATGCAAATTGCTTTCTGGACTCTTTGCAAGGACAAATACCCATCTCTTCATTCTTCATCCCAATTTCATCTTAACCTCACAATCGGCACTGTTTCACTATCAAAACAGTATGCACTTCTTTAGTTCACAATCTAATCAGTAAATTTAAACATGTCTCTTTGGTTATAGACAATATCCCATCATAATTTAAGATCACAGCTCCTTCCTCTGCATATCCTATAATAATGATAATAAATAGGTCCATCATGGAAGGAAAGGTTCCCTACTGCTGGAAAGAATTACTTGTTATCTTACAGCAGAAGAGAGGATCCTATACCTCTCTAAATCATTATTGTCCCATTGCCTTATTAACTCCATCATATCAAAGAATGGAAAATGTATTCACAAATGATTTCTTGACAACTTTCTGAACTTCAGTCAAACCTCACATACATGGTTTAGATTCAGTCATGGCACTAATACATATCATCGCTCCTTTACTTCAGTGAATTCATCCCTGAAGAATTTCATACTGGCAAATACATTGGAACAATTTCCTGGCCATCTGACACTATGTCAAAGGAAAAACTAATACTAACCTTTTAGAACATTGTTATTTTCCCTAAGTGCTCCCAGTTTATTCATTAGCTATATTGATAACAGGTCACTGCAAAATGGAACACCACAATATCTTTGCAATTTATGTGAACACAAGGACTTTTCCAAAATTCATTTCTTTGCTCATTCCTTTTTACCTTCTGTGTGAATAATACAGCTCATCACAAAGGGAATGCCAGACTCATCCAGCAGTCCACCATCCAGGAGACAGTGGTATTACTATATGCATTTATTTATTTATTAACATTTGTTTGACATCATTTCTGAGGCAGGGCTAGCCACCCAGCACTGTAAACCTAGGCTCTAGATGATTGTCACTGTTGAAATGACACCTGATCCCATGTGTAAAAATGGGAAAAATGGGAATAAGGGGTTGTGGATGGATGGATGTTTGGATGGATGGATGGATGGATGGATGGATGGATGGATTTGCTTGACATCATTTGTATTATTTCATCATTTATAGTCAGTTTCATTCAAGAGCAACAGTTCCATTATTCAGACATCCTTGACATCAGGTACATAATTTATAAACAGTTTTGATTACAAATAAAGTTACGTTGGTTGTGCATGAGTAATTTTTTCTTAAATACGTGGAAGTCTATGTGGTGCAATATCATCAGTATGCAGAGACTGTCATGTTTTACAGTAGGATCTCGGTTAGTATAAAGACTTGTTCAAAATCTAAGATAAAGGAAGGTAAGATGAAGAGTCAGAGAAGCCCAAAGAAAGGAAGGAGGAGAGAAAGTGCAAGGGACATAAAGGAAATGAGATGAGATGATAGAGGAGGGTGTAGTTGTGATAGCACATTAAGTTTTGTGCAGCAGAGACTTATGGCATGAATTCATATAGCTATAGTACCAGTTTAACAAGGGGGTGAGTCAAGTGCAGAGCCATTTATCTGTCAGTTGTTGCTTTAATTGGCATTTAAAGTCTTTCACATTGCAAACTGTTCTTAGGTAGAGAGTGTGATGGTATGCATTGTTGTCAGTTTTAGTTATGGAGAGTGATGATTTGTCAGTGGAATATACAGATCTCTTAGTAGTGTAAGGTTGAATGATGGACTGACAAGAGGGGAATTTTCAGGGTTGTGCAGTAATCTGTAGGTTACAATTAACTGTGAGTACAACATGGAATTATTTAGTTTCAGGCAGTTTAGTTCTTTAGAGAGAGGCAGTGATGTGATGATTGGTTGGTTGTGAATTTGGCTACTTTATTGTAGCACTGGTCTAGTTTGGCTGATGGACAGGAGTTGAGATTGGTAAGGATAGAAGAGGCATACAATATGGTGGGGAGTAGAACAAAAGTGACTATGTTTTGCCTAGCAGAATAAGTAAGGTAGCATTTTACTCTACAGAGGCAACCTAGTTTTTGGTGTGTTTTCTTTGTGGCTTGCTGAAGGTGGAGATCAGATTTCAGGTGGTTGTCTATAATTACACCTAGTAGTTTGGTGAGGGATATCAGTTCTATATTGCTCTTGTTGGATGGCAATATATTAAAGGTAGTTTTCTGGAAGAAGAGAATGTTAGGGAGAACAGTAGTAGTTTAGTTTTTTGGATTCAGTTGAGAGTTGTTAAGCCAAACTTCTCTGGAGGACAAGGATTTCTGGATGAGTGTTTGGAGCATGGGTAGTGTCCTAGCAGCACATATTAAACTGGAGTTGTCTCAATGTTGTACTATGGCGACCTCTTTGGCTGCTGTGTTTAGGTAGTTAATGAATAGGTTTGAACAGTAGTGGTCCTAGGATGAAGCCTTATGAATGATGGTTATAGGAAGGAAAGAGGAGAAATCGTCTTGTCTTTCACTGCTTGGGGCTTATTAGTGAAGTAACTAAGAAACCAGTTAAGTGAGGAGGGTGATAGACCATAGGAAGAGAGTTTATTTAGGAGAATTTTATTATTAACTGTGTCAAATGCCTTGGATCGATCCAGAAATAGGACTGAGGTTAGAAGACCCAAATTTCTATTGTGATTTATTATATCTTAGAAAATTAAGGGGCATTGGTTGTACTTTGATTGGGTCTGAAACCATGCTATTAGGGAGAGAGGACGTTATGAGAACTAAGAAATTGAGAATGGTGAATGGTCTAGTTTGTGCACTCAGTTGATTAGCCACTTTTATGGTGGGGTATAATAAGTACTTTTTCATAAGGTTGGGACATATTTTTCTTGGATAGAAGAGTTTATTAGAACTGATGCAGGATAAGCAAGGCTATCTGCAGTGAGTCTGAGGTATTCAAATAGTAGTTAGTCAGGGGCAGTGGTTGTTGTCTTAAAGGTGTGCAAGTATTTTTTTAACTGCAGATATTGGCAGTGGAGAAAGTGTGAAGGCCTGTTTTGCCTTCAGTGATTGGAGTGGGATGGCTGGATTTGTAGTAATTTTGTTTTGTAGGAGGGAGGTGACTGTATTTATAAAATGTGAGTTACACTGTGAAGTAATGCTTTGGGAGTGCACATCCCGGTCAAAGGTGCCAAGGGCAAGATGTCTCTGCAGCAAGTACAGCATGGAGTGGTGCAAGATTTAAATGTTGCCTGCATCCATAAGAGCTCTAAGCAACAGGTTTATCAAGGGGTGACTAATGTGATAATGCACCCAAAGTACAAGGCACTGGACGCAGACAGTTCAAGTCCATTACAAGGTATTGACCACCAACACAGAAACACTTTACAAAGATGAAGGAGTACCTGGTGTCTTTGTCTGGGGAGAGGAAAAGGTCTTCATATCCAGAGTGGCTTGGATATGTATCTGGTTGGCAGTAACCACTAGAGTGTCAGTAGGGAATACCAGGTTAGTAATACCTGTTACATGTCTGCATGGTACACTGCAATGCATGTGTGACAGGACTGATGGAATATGGCCCTTCTGCATATCTGTCCTTTCAAGTGCTGCTGGACTGCAACTGCAACAGCCTGCACTTCAAGATTTGTATATATGTTTCCATATGCTATATACATATCCTGATATCTACCACTATGCATGCCATAGTGGGAGTATAAGCATATATGTGACTATTGCCAACTGTATCATGTGTTCATGATTTCACAGGTTCTACTAGTGTAGCAAGCAGCACAATGGAGCAGCACATGCCTTGTTGGCAGGTAACTTGTAGCTAATGAAGATGACAACATGCGTATGGCACCGTCTGATGACAGAGTGGCAATGTCTACAACATTCTTGTAAGGATATTTACCACATCCTTCATGTTATAGGCCCCATGGGGGTTTCAGGCTGACCCCAACCACCTCACTGATGCTTAGTGGTCTTTCTGCAACTGTAAGCCCAACTCAGACTCCCTCTAAGTTCCTAGTCCAGACATTCTCTAAAATGCACACTGCCTCTAAGGTGCACATACCCAATGTACAGATGAGCTGAGGAGGAAGGTATGCAATTCCATTATGACATCAGTTCTATAGCTGATCTGCATGCAATACTCATCACAAATCAGCAGATGTTCAAGTTCGTGATACAGGCTGAGATATCTGCTAGACATAGTGCTTTTAAGATGGTGAGTGTGTTTCATAACTTGCATAATGATGTTCAATATATGCACAATGACATGGGGTATAGTGACAGGAAGATAACATTGCTGCTTAGGTCACGGTTGGCAAAAGTTGCTTCCATGACTACTTCAATGTGATACATGGTAAATGTCCTCTGGCCACCTCTGTGGACCATACCATCCATGGCTTTGAAAGGTTTTGCAAGCAAAAGGTGAACAAATTCAAACTACAAAGAAAACTCCTGAGACTGCATCACTCTTAGCTATGGTCACACAGCCTAGCCTAATCAGTGGCATATAGCTCTGTCTATGGCCAAAGCGACTAGAGTTCAATTTGCAGGTTAGCACAGATGCTTGACTGTGCAGGCAGGGACGATGAGCATACCTCTCCTGGAGAGGAGGAGCAAGCTAGCATCTCTCCAGCAGTGCCACTAACAATTCTTGAATTCACATTTCCTGTAATCATTCCAGTTAAAAAAGCTCTAAATTCAACCTGTCAGAAAATGCATACCAATTGGTACAGTCTGTACTGCACTTTACCTTGCACAAAAAACTTCCTTGGAGCACTTAAATTACTATTCATATTCTTGACCTAACTGTCTGTAAGCTGTATGTTTTTTATTCAAATATTACAGGCAATTAGGTTGTTTCTTATATTTTATGTCTTCATCCACATACTGGAAAAATTACATTTTTCCTCCTGTAGTTGATTCATGAGCTGTACTTCATAATGCCTTCCATACTGGGGGAAAGCTGCTGTCTCTTAGAAACAATTATTTTCAGGCTGAAGCCAGCATGTGTCCAAGAACCTAGTAAGGCTTCCAAAAAAAAACATAAAAGATCACAGGTGTAGGAGCATGAACATGAGAAAGTAATACAAAGAAACACCCTGCAATAAGGTAATCTGTAAAAAGTTAATTAACCCTTCCCTGTGCAGATGACCTTTAAGCCTACCATCCCCAGCAAAAACAGACATACAAGTAGATCTCTTGCAGCTGAGATTCTACAGAACTACAGATAATCTGAGGGCTATTTAATCTCGGAAGGCAGCTATGCTCACAATACTCTAAGGGACTCATACATTGTATCAGCAATACTTTGCTACTGAAAATCATACATATATGTTACGTAAGCTTTTTTTAAACAGACTTGAGCCTCTACAGCAGGGTATGTAAGCTCTTCCCTCTTGTACAACCCAACCACCCCCTACCTAAACTAGTCAGCCGTATAACTATCCCCCAAGTCTCCTACACTGATCAGAACTAACGCTGGTTAACATCTCTACTTTCTATATTGACTAGGAAATTGATTATCTGTTTGACTATCCTCAGCTCAGCACAACTTACCTGTCATTATCATGGGCACACACTGTAAATCTACATAATTTATTACATCCACACTGTAAGTTTCATTACACTATATAATTCTCAAATGCTCTTTCAGCCTTTGCCCAAATGGTTAACAGTAGAATTTTATGCACTCAAACAGGTCATCTATCTTTACCCAAATAACCCTGAACTTAGTCCAGGTAATCTACATCTGGGATATTTCCCCAGTTTGCAGAATATAGAGGAAGAACTGGTCTCACAAAGGTTCCAGTAGAGTATAACCTATATTGAATCTTTTGTTATGGTGTTTCATATTCTGATAACATTGCTGATAATACTGTTCTGATGGTTCATAGGACAACCTACTGTTTTATGCAAAAAGTATGAAAACAATTCATGCAAATGCTCAAAGTATATGCAATAAAGTGACTCAGCAATTCTCTTTCAGAGACAGATTTTGCACTACAAGTCAGATATCTTACCTGTAACCAAAATGTGATTATGACCATGTTGTAAAAATTCTGAGATATTTCCCCAGTTTGCAGAATATAGAGGAAGAACTGGTCTCACAAAGGTTCCAGTAGAGTATAACCTATATTGAATCTTTGATCTGCACTCTTGCTCCACATTTTCTAATCATGACAGTCGGAATTATTTCTTGTAGCAGGGTCATTGGGTTGCATTTAACTTCAAAGGTGCACTACAAATACTAGGCGGCTTTAACTATGGGCAGACACAATGTGTCAGTCACTTTATACACTCCATTATCCACCTATGTGACCTGGGCCAACTCTGCTACAGAGAGCCAAGACCTCTGGCTAACAAAATGCGCAGATTGCTACAAACTGGGGGTTGTTGTTAAGTCCCAGTATGCTATCCAACCCCCCCCCAAGATGAACTCTCACTTCTAAACTCTTGGTGTACTAAACATGAGCTCAAACTAAATGTTGAAAAGTGTAGTATTGTTACTTTTGGTAGACAAACCCTCCTCTCATCATATCAATAGACATATACAATATAGACAATGCGCCACAAAAAATGAAAACGTAGTCAGGGACCTAGGTAGTTGGGTTAATAGCTCTCCATCTCTCTCTCTCGCCCATGATGTGACAATGGTTGTCAGGAAATCCTTTCATTAACTCATCTGTTTGCCAAAGGAATATCATAAAGGTCTAAAATGGTAATCACTCCCTTATACACAGCATTGTTCAAGCCAGTTATTGAGTACAAAGCCCCCTTTGGGATGTATCATGCTAAACATATCAATTAGAAAGATCACAAAGGCTCCTAACCAAAAATATTGCAGTCCTAAAATCTCTTAGCTACCAAGAAAGGCTGGAAGCTCTATTCTTTCATGTAGTCTCTTACAGACATTTGAAGGGAGATCTCTGACTCACTTACCATCCTATTAAAAACCCAGTTGTCCTGGACACCTTGTATCTCGGCAAGTCCAGTATCTCCACCAATACTAGAACCAGGAATCTAAATCTTCACTAATAGATAAATAAAACACAGAGGAGGGACAAGTTTATAACCCAGAGTCTTCCAAATCTCTTGTAAAAAAATGCCCCCTTCTTGTTAAGCATTCCAACTCACGATTTTCCTTTAAAAATAGCCTAGATGACTGGATGATTATCCACAAATTCACTAAGGATTGACTTGTGTGGTCCTCCTGGAGAAAGGAGGTTCAGCCTGAGGGAGGGTGCTGATAAGGTGTTAATGGTCATAAGACTCAGTGGCATTGGCCTATCTATGAGTCTATGAATACTAACTAAAAGCTTAGCAGGAAATTTAACAAACACAATTAAGCTAGACGATTAGAGGGAAGGCAGTCCTTTGATAATATAAATAGGACATTAATGATCCAAAAGGATCCAATGAAAAAATAAAAGATTATTAATGCTAACAGGTTTAGATGCAGGAAAAGCTTTTTTTAAAAGGGTAGATTGGAGATCCATGAAATAAACGTTGGTCTCCAAAATAAATGGATAACAGCAGTATTTGAAATATACACAAGTTCTAATGCAAGTGTAAATGTGAAGATAGGCTTTATGACTCAATAAAATTGTCAAGAGAGAAAAGACAAGGCTAGCCACTTTTGCCGTTTCTATTCGGCCAATACTTGGAGCTTCTGGCAAGAGATATTAGGGAATTAGAAATAGCAGAATATATTTAGAAAAAAAAGCATTGTTTGCAGAGGATATAATATGGTGCATAAAACAAATCCAGAGATAGACTAAAGGAAACTGTTGGAAAAACTGTTTATCTTTAATATGATTGCAGGATACAGAGTAAAAAGTCAAAAATGAAAACAACAGCAATGAACTATTTACCAACACATGGCTTGGTGTGAAATTACCATTTCCATTCGCGCCATGAGAAAATGAAATATTTACAAATTTGGCAACAGAACCAATACGGCAAATAATTAATAAATACATAAAGGAGTTCTTTTGGGACAATAAAAAGAGGGAGAAAGAAAATGTATGACAACTTTGCTAATGCAAAACTCATTCAGCATGTAGGTAATAACGTCAGTAACTTTCAGGCAAGGTTTACTCATCCAGAAATAGATTGATGATTCACGCATTTTTTTTTTCAGTTTGTTCAAATCTAAATCCTTGCTATTCTCTACAAATAATAATAAGCCATCTAGTATGTTACATGTTAACATTATACACAATGACAATATTCCTCTTGAGCTGGTCAGCTTAATAAAATTACTTGGGGTTTTTACTGATGAGTACCTGATCTGATTTGCACAGTGAAACCATCATTCTCAAGAGTAAAACCCGGGCTTGTGTACCAGGTTACTGGGGTGCCTATGCTGCTAACTAATGTGGAGCTCTTGTGTACCAGGGTACTGGGGTGCCTATGTTGCTAACTGATGTGGAGCTCTTGTGTACCAGGGTACTGGGGTGCCTATGTTGCTAACTGATGTGGAGCTCTTGTGTACCAGGGTACCAGGGTGCCTATGATGCTAACTGATGTGGAGCTCTTGTGCACCAGGGTACTGGGGTGCCTATGTTGCTAACTGATGTGGAGCTCTTGTGTACCAGGGTACTGGGGTGCCTATGTTGCTAACTGATGTGGAGCTCTTGTGTACCAGGGTACTTGGGTGCCTATGCTGCTAACTGATGTGGAGCTCTTGTGTACCAGGGTACTGGGGTGCCTATGTTGCTAACTGATGTGGAGCTCTTGTGTACCAGGGTACTGGGGTGCCTATGCAGCTAACTGATGTGGAGCTCTTGTGTACCAGGGTACTGGGGTGCCTATGCTGCTAACAGATGTGGAGCTCTTGTGTACCAGGGTACTGGGGTGCCTATGCTGCTAACTGATGTGGAACTCTTGTGTACCAGGGTACTGGGGTGCCTATGTTGCTAACTGATGTGGAGCTCTTGTGTACCAGGGTACTGGGGTGCCTATGTTGCTAACTGATGTGGAGCTCTTGTGTACCAGGGTACTGGGGTGCCTATGCTGCTAACTGATGTGGAGCTCTTGTGTACCAGGGTACTGGGGTGCCTATGCTGCTAACTGATGTAGAGCTCTTGTGTACCAGGGTACTGGGGTGCCTATGCTGCTAACTGATGTGGAGCTCTTGTGTACCAGGGTACTGGGGTGCCTATGCTGCTAACTGATGTAGAGCTCTTGTGTACCAGGGTACTGGGGTGTCTATGCTGCTAACTGATGTGGAACTCTTGTGTACCAGGGTACTGGGGTGCCTATGTTGCTAACTGATGTGGAGCTCTTATGTACCAGGGTACTGGGGTGCCTATGCTGCTAACTGATGTGGAACTCTTGTGTACCAGGGTACTGGGGTGCCTATGTTGCTAACTGATGTGGAGCTCTTATGTACCAGGGTACTGGGGTGCCTATACTGCTAACTGATGTGGAGCTCTTGTGTACCAAGGTACTGGGGTGCCTATGTTGCTAACTGATGTGGAGCTCTTGTGTACCAAGGTACTGGGGTGCCTATGTTGCTAACTGATGTGGAGCTCTTGTGTACCAGGGTACTGGGGTGCCTATGTTGCTAAGTGATGTGGAGCTCTTGTGTACCAGGGTACTGGGCTGCCTGTGCCGCTAACTGATGTGAAGCTTACTATGTGCCTGAAGTGCCATGATTAACCAGCACATGATCCAGTGGACTAAACTGGAATAAAGTATACTAGAACTGCTAAGTTTACTAGTGGCCATTACTGCAGGACATACCAAACAAAAAGCTACCATACCACTATGTCTTGAAATGGCTAGAATTAAACCATCATCTAAATATGAAACAGCTAAGGTTGCCAACTCCATATTCTACTTAACAGATACACTTCTAGCTCTTAACCTGCTTAAACAATGGCATCCATTGTCCACCCACTGCTGTGAAGTTGCATTTAATTCTTAAATCAATCTAATAAACAGATGTTGCCATCAACAGAGCATACTGGGCAAGTACAGAATGGAAGTAGATTGTCCGGCCTTTGTCTTATATTACACACACACACACACACACACGCAGACACACACAGCGAAAGACAATTTACAGTTGCCCATCTACCTACCACATGTATTTGGGATGTTGGAGGAAATTGGAGTTCTTGAGGAACAAACCCGTGCAAACACAGAGAGCACAAGCAGACCACATGGAAGACACCACAGCCAAGAACTGAACTAGAAACCCTCTTGTTGTGAGATAACAATACTTCTCACTATGCCAGTGTGATGCCCACATAGCAGTATACGCTAAAACACAATCTCTAGTTAACCAGCCTTGTCTTCCCAGGGACCTCATTCTTCAAATAACAAGTTTGGAAATGCTTGCTTCTTTCTAAATAAGTATTTAACGAATAGACTTCCCTTTAGCCTGGCGCTTTAGAAACATCTTTACACAATCAGGACCTAAACTTGCATCAGTCAAAACTGTGTTATTTTCTTTTCAGTCCCAAGTCTTATACAATTTGTCACTGTCACCTCTCTCCCATATGGAGCAGTTATCTTCTGTTCATCACTATGGTCATTTAATTATTAGTAGTATTGTTACCATCATCATTATTCCTTATTTCTAACTCGGTCACAGATTGTTGCCTTGCTGTGTGGTATAAGGTAGTAATAACTCACTCTCTCTTGTTTTGCAATATTTCTGACATGTCTGTTTACTAAGCATTATTTGTCTTTCTTTCTTTCTAATTATTTTTCTTCATATCCAGTTTTAGTTGCTACTTTATTCCTTCATCTCTGCAAAATACGAAAATGCTGTTATTTTTACCTGAATGCAGGAAAGTTAGTTAAATATATATTTTATTGCAGAACTATGCTTTCTCCAAACCAATATGGAATTATATCCATTTCCATGACTTAATGTAGCATGGACTGAAATGCTTGTTACTAGTTTGGAATTCAACTTCTTGTATATCTAAGGTATATTGTTGAATATTTCGCTGTTTTATTTGTAACACATGGAGTTTTTCTCCTTGAGAAACTCCTTAAACATTGCCACTGCGAAGAGAGAATCTCCTTATTAACCTGCAGTAAATGAATGAATGAATGAACACACAAATGAATAAGTAATATAGGAATATTATATACTGCCACCAGAGACTGACAGTTGAAAAAGAGCTGTCTGTGCTCTTCATTAATGACATTACCATTGGTCAGATGTGTCACAGTACCCTTCTTAATTGTTCATGTTTTCACAAAAAAAACACAAAGGAAAGCACTACACAGCACATGCACAATAAACATATAAATATTAAAAAGCAGATAAGATTAGAGTTCAAACACATGTATAAACATTTAAATGTTTGCCAAAATGTATCCAAAATGATATACAAATTGTCTTCTTAAGTACAATAATTCTAATGAGTTTCACACAAAGGTCAACATAGACTATTACATTTCCACAAATTATTGACCTGTCTAGCAACAGATAGTATGATTAAGGGCTTTGCTTTCATTTATGCAAGCATCTCACTCAATTAAGAAGATTCTATTCGTATTATGACAAACAAATGAAATGAGGTAAAGAAATTAAGTTAAATTAAGTTAAGAAGATAGAGCAATTTATTGCATCTTAAAGTTTACAGAGGAGACTCATTTATTATAGTATAGCTTGTCTGACCTAAAGTATCTGAATCACAATGAGTAATATACATTTTATGTATTCAAAAGCGCTGTGAGTTTACTGTTACATTTAATGCAAAAAAACATTAGGCAAAGCGATAGGTCTATGGCCAGTCATCTACTGAGACTCTGGAACCATCTTTCTCTGTGGGTACTGGTCTAATATATAAGACACATATATGGGAGACTGAAAATAGGAATAAGGACTGATGGCCTTTAAGCATCAACTTGACGTGAGATCCTATGCTCCATCAGTCACTCTGTACTAATGATCAATAAACCATTTTTCGCAGTACACTTTATCTGCTGTATCTTCCTTTTAGTACTGAAATGAATAGTTTCTCCAGCCACAAAAGAAGCTTTTGCATTTGATATGCAATATCACCATATAAAGGCACAAATGTTTTTGATACTTTGCATTATGTACAACTGACATAAATCAACAATGTAAGCATTTCTAGTCTGGCATGTTGAAAACAATCACAGGTATGATTATGTATTACTGTTTATGATAACTGGTTTTACTATGGAAACTAATCAGTGGCAGCTGGTGACTTCAAATCAAAGGGGGGCTGCAGGAGACAGCTGAATGGGTGGGCCCAATGGGAAGGGAATGTGACCAACTAGAAGTGGGTGGAGCTATGTTCAAAACCACAAAAACTGGGACTTTAATTAAATATGCTGTCCTGGGTGCCAAACCATCATTATGAGAGTCCAATCAAGACAAAATTAAGTGGAGAAGAAAAAAATAATATTTCAGTGCATTGGCTACATGACAGCTTACTTAATATCTAGATGAAAACAAAAAGGTTGTGAGGCATGAAAAAATAAATTACTTTTTAAATACATTACTGGAATGCCAGTCAAAATCAAGTATAAAAAAAGAAGCAGCACTCAACTCAAACCACTTCTCCTTGTACTGCAGTTCTAATTATAATTTATATTCAGCTTTATAAAAGTACCAAGTAACGTACTGAAAGTAGCAATCTCTGTGATACCCCCACTTGTAAAAATGTTTCTTATCCAAACAAGACCTGCTGCCTGACAACAACTATCTACTTATTTCATGGGGAAAACATGATCAAAGTAAAAAATGAACTGCAAACAAGAAACAAGCTCACGATAAATTGCTTAAAGGATTACTGCACAGGTTATGGACCACAGACGATAGAGTACCATTCTGTTTAGTTTACGAGTAAAGCCTGCAAAGATGACTGCAAGTCTCCAACAAATGTAATGAGCTTCTGAAAATACTGTAATCCTGTCCTTTATTACAAATACTGTCATATGCATTTCAGTACCTAAGGCTTATATGTTATCTAGTTATGTAACTATTCTCTGCATGGCAACAACAAAAAGGTTTTCAGTGTTGATAATTCTTTAACAGTATGCTTATTAATGCTTACTTGCATCTCATAATCTCAGACAAGCTTACATAATGGTCACTAAAGCATTGCTACTTAAACACAGAGCAACAGGCACTACAACAACATGCATTTTCTGAATAATAAGAAGCATAAATCAACAGTATAAAAATATTACAGAAAACAGAACATTCTGCAAAATCAGTAACAGATGAAAAGCCACTGTAGTACTTGTGTCTACCTTGGATGGTGGATACTCTGCACACTTACATTACATAACTGCTCCTTGCCTTGCTTGGACTCATCCAGAGTCACTACATGGGGGAATGAGGTACAACAAGTATGTCACAGTTTGAAATGTATCTGGCTAATGGTGATGGCCCTGACACATTTGTCATACCTCCCAACTTCAGAGCAAGAAATCTGGAAAAAGCCATAAACAGATGTGGGACAAAGGCCCAAAAATAAGGACAGTTTTTAAATATTGCTCTTATAAACTTAGAAAGATAACAGAATGGTAGGTCTTGCATTAGTATGAATTTTCTGAAGGATATGATATCTGAAACTCAAATGTCTGTCATTATTTTCTAACTTCAATCTTTAATGATTTGCCACTAATTTGCCAGAAAACCACAATTTTATGAAAAACGGACCAAATGTGATGCAAAAATATAAACTAGCTGCACAATACAGCTGGGAACCTGTCAACGAAGGGACACTTTTTTAATATTAGTACTGTTAAGTTGAGCAGCTGACAAAATAAGAGAATCTACATGCATTTCTGAAATAAAAGTAATCTGTAACTCTGATCATTACAATTATTTATTAATTGTAAACCCTCCACATTTCTTCCAAAATTGCCATTTTACAGCAGGATTATTAGGGGGAGAGCAGGATTTTGAGCCAAATTCAGGGGCAGTTGAGAGGTTTGGATATACCTAATTCTATAAAGCGACTTATTTGCATGTACCTCTCAACCTCTTAACGCAGGAAATCTGCACAAGGCCAAATATATTGGGGGAACAAACAGTACTAGAAATTGCTCTTGTATAAACTTAGACAGTTGATAGAATAACAGGTCTTGCTTTAGCATGCATTTTTCTGAAGGGTATGAAGTCTGAAACTCAATGTATTTCATTATTTACTGACTTCATTCCTAAATGATTTGCCAGAAAACCACACATTTTTATGAGGAATAAACAAAAATAAGAAGCAAAAATCTATTCATTGTATGAAAATCTGGACAGTTGAGAGGTATAGTTCAGCCAGGAGAATTGTGCAGCATCAATCCTAGATGACAGACTTGGCTCCCTAGGTGTAGACAATAAGATAAACCCCCCCAAAGAAAACAAAGATCTAAGAGAAGTGACTGCTTCAATCTGGCTTCATCACTTTCAGTAGCATTCAGACTCAATCAGTGAAAATATTCCGTAACAAAAAAAGTTTGTGCTTATAGACAGTTGATTTAGCGGGTTCCTAATCGAACACATCCAACCAAGAACTGGGAGGGGGCATACCTGAGCTGATAATCAATAAACACCTTCCTGATTGTATTAAATTATATTTCTTGTATAATACAGTACAGTTGTTAGAGGGTATTTTAAATGTATTGTTTTGAATATTTTTCCAGTAAACAATGAAACAATATGCATGCAGCAATAATGACAAAACTGCCCAATTCAGAATATTTCCATCATAAAAGTCTACTCAAACTTCTACAGTCCACCAGTATCAGTAAATATGCACAATCACTGCAGAAGTAAAAGTCATCTAAATAATTCCACATTAAAGAGATCTGTAACTAATGAAGGGGTTGCTGCTAGCAAACAACTTTATATTTCATTATTTCATCTACAAATAAAGTGCCTGTTGTCCTTGAGGAATTAATTGCCTATGTTATATTAAACGTACAACACAGTACAGTATCAGCAATGCATCCACATACTGTGGGAGTAGAAACCACAGCCTTCTACATCAAAAGCAAGCATTCAACCTGTTATGCTTTTAACCATGCAAGCAGACTCAGCATAAGCAGCACTAATTCAGCATAAGCAGCACTAAACTTCTCTTCCCCAGAAGCTCTTAGCTCCTTGTAAAATCCACTTGACACTCAACTGTATCTCTCAGCTTTGCAGCACAAGAAATCTGAAAAAAAAAGCCAAAATTTATTGGGGGGGACAAAAGCCCCAAAAACGGGCACATTTTAAACATTGCTTGCATAATCTTGGAAAATTGCTAGACTCAAATGTGTTACCACCATACATTTCATTGCCAAGTCTTAAACCCAGGATTCTGTGCACTACAGTCAGAGCAATGTACCACACTATGCCAAATCAGATGCTTCTTGAAAGACAGGAAGACTGAAACTTAAATGGCTATCATTTAGTGAATTCAGTTCTCACCATAGTACTCAACCTCTTACCACAAAACACCTGGACAAAGCCAATAATGGGGGAATACAGCTCCTAAACATATTCAGTGAATTCAGTTCTCACCATAGCTCTCAACCTCTTAGCACAAAAAACCTGGACAAAGCCAATAATGGGGGAATACAGCCCCATAAATAGGGACAAATTTCAAATATTGATCTTATAAACATAGAAAATTGCTAGAATAAAAGGTTTCGTGCTACCATGTATTTTCTGAAGAATATGAAATCTGAAATTCAAATGCCTGTCATTATTTAGTGAATTCACTCCTTCACTGATTACAAAAATCCAGAAAACCACAGATTTTATGAGGAACAGAACAGAATAAAAATACGAGGCAAAAATCAGGACAGTTTTCACAAGTGGTGGTGGTAGGGAATTTGGGCTCTTACTACCTGTAACCAAGGTACAGAGTTTGAGCCTGAGTAACTCTAGCCACCAGGTATATTTAACTGGGGCATTTTACATGCATCACACACACACACACACACACACACACACACACACACACACACACACACACACACACACACACACACACACACACACGCACAAGAGTACCTGTATATTCCCTTGCAGCAGCTTCATTCCTAGAGACAAACCTTCCCTTACAATGAGAGTCAATCAGTAGCTATCCACGTATGTCCCTGCAGATACAAACTGCATAGTCTTCTGGGAATCTGTACACTGATGCCTTCTCTTTCTAATCTGGACTGGTTAAAGAGCAGTCCCGATTTACAGAAACCCGGAATTCGCTGAGCGCGCATACGGACTTCGAGTTCCGAGACTCACAGCTAATTATTTTATTTTTTAAATTCTTTTTTCAATTTTACAGCTGGGGGGCTGCAGGCCTGCAGTCCGATAGCATGAGACACCCCTGAAACTAATTCATCAGTTTGTGTTGTGGTTTTCTGCTTTTATTGGAACCCAGGAATGCCCCCCTATAACAAAACTTCCGGACACCACCACAGCAAATGCGATACTTTATATCAAAACTTCCACATACCACCACGGCAAATACGATACATTTAAGTTCTTTATTTCACCAAAAGTATATAACAGAACATCCTATTTTGCATCACAATGGTATCCTGATAAATTACATATGTGGCCTGCTACACAGTAATGTATATGTCCTTAACATGTTGCAGTTTAGTTCTTCATTCATGTTTTAGCACAATGGTTTAAATGCATAAAATGCAAATACAGATAAAGCCAACTCAGATTGTATTCCCCACCCTAGAAAGAATTTGCCTTGAAAAGGTAACTGACATTTAGATTATTCCTTTCCTCTTACTTAGATCAAACCTATGCTCCCTTGATTTATCCTTCTCATGAACACACACTGTCTCAAGTATAGTTACGTTCATTAATTTTTCATCATAAGGCTTCACACTATAAATGTTGATAATTTCTTTCTAAAGAGCACATATGCTGTTTATTACATTACAGAAGTGGGGTTTCCAGACTGCAAACAGTGCTGAAGATGGGGTTTTGTTCAGAGTAAATACAGAGGCACAATGATTTTTTTTTTACTAATGATACCTCCCCCCTTATGTATCACCCCTGGCTTTTTTTAGTGTTTGCTTGCAAATATTTTCCACATCTGGAATGAATACTTATTTGTCCTTTTCCATCTTTGTTACTGATAGCTTCTTTTAAGGGACATTACTTCACATTAAATCTAAGATTCCATTACTAGACAGACATCTGCACTTTTATCAAATGCTGTTTTTCTTTGCACACTTCACTGTGCATCCATTTTCTGCACATTTTAGTATCATCTACAAAAAGACATACACTGCTATCTCTTGATCCTCTGATATTAAACTGGATATGTCACATTACTAACACTTGTAGGGCTCCAACAACTACTCATTTCTGGACACACATTTTTATCATCACACATGGTCATTTGGCGTAGAACCACCTTGTTTCTTGTTCTAATGTGAGCTACCGCAACCCTGCTTAAAGGGTTGTCCAGTTACTCTTTACATTTGTTTGTTGACACCTTTATCAAATTTCACTAAATCCAAACTGTAAATGCTGTAACCTCACCAATTTTTTTGCATACTTAGATAAATATTTATAAGTGATTACATGAAAAGTTCTTTTGTATTTTAAGATTTGTATACAGAAATGCTTACAACGTCATGCACCTTTGCTGCACAACTGTTCTCATACTCCATCACTTATTTACCCTGCAGTTTCACACATGGAATACCCTTGCAAACAAAGCAAATGCAACAATAAATCACTTTTCAGATTCAGTCACTGTAGTAATCTTTCTTAGCATTGATACTGAATTCCTGTAGGACATTGCTTTGCAGTTTTTTAAAGCTGCATTCTGTCTCTCATTCACTATGCAAATATTTTACACAGCAATAAGCTAATAATGAGGGGACTGCATGACAGGAAGTTAATAAAATTAGAAGTCCATAAATTGCAAAGTAGACAAACATCATTTATTTTAATAAATTATTTACTTAAGATAATGCAAATGAGATGAAACTTATATTAGTGTGGAATTTTACACCACAGTGGAAAAACACTGCACCTTTTTTGGGTTAAACAGTGATTTATTACATTTGATGATGTTTTAATCTATCAACTCTTCTACATAATACAGTATACTTGGACTAAAATGCACAAATTGTTTTCTTGTTCAAAGGTAATTGTCTTGTAAACTATGCCATATACATGCCCCATTAAATGTGATAATGTACCTAACCTTTTAAGTGGCTAAAGTCTTATGTTGATTCTTATTTTATTAACATTTTTCATTTGATCAGGTGCTTAAGCAAGTCACACTGCTAGTTTAATATCTAACAAGTGAGAAGGCTGCACTGAATTATATACCTAGCATTTTTATGGTTGATTGGCTATTATCTCACAGAGTCAATCATTCCTTTCCATGTTAAATAATTACTCTCTACTATGCATTCATCCTGTGCAATGTAGCCTAATTTGTTTTACTGTAATTCTACAAAATAGTACCTACTGTTAATACAAAAGAACTTTATACAATTCAGTGCTGTAAAATTTGCGAATTACAAGGTTTGTGAATCGGATTACTACATAATGATCATTAAGTGAGGCACATTTGCATTAATTTCTTATTGCAGTACTTGAAATTGCACATACATTTCTATTTCCATTTCAACTGTAAAATAAAATTTTGGTGTATACCTATTTATCAAATATAATGTTTGTGGATGACTGCATAAAGGGTTCTACATTCAATATGTAGAAACTGTCAGACTGGATAAATCAGTCAAGCCGTTCACATTGTTTTAATCTCAACTGAAAATTCCCCAGGTGGGGGGGGTCATTTTGATCAGCTAAATATTTATAAAGTTTTAAACATGTACTTTCTGCATTACCCTTAAAAATCATACTGACTTCACTTTAAGTGTTTTGGAGTAATACAAGTCCATAACATGGAATGTAATCAGTTTAGGAGTACAACACATATAAATCAACATAAGAATGAATACTATGGTTTATTTGCAAATCATGGTGTTCATGGGTTGATTTCTGATTTCTTTGTAATCACTTAATTCAATGTTATTGAAACTATAGGTGCCTTATTCTGGCACCATCCATAAGGTTCTGAGATGTGTTCACTACAGAGACACCATCTCTGCCATAATGAGGGAGCTGACAAAAGTAACATTGATCACTAAAATTGCCACACCCATTGACTACAGTGTCCTGTGCACAGAGAAACACAAAGTCATAAAATATCAGGATTTGCAAGCAGAAACAAGAGCAACAATGTGGAAGAAAGATACACAGATAGTTCAATAGTAGTAGGAGCAATGGGTCTTATAAAAAAAGAGTCTACAATCATATTTAGATATGTTACCAATACATGTAACTCTGTACGAATTAAGGTTAATATTGGCAGCCCAAAACAGTGGATTACATACACATTGGTTTAAAAGGCCATTGAACATGTGGGAGAAACAGACAAATGTAGGTTTTGTAAAACAGAATTGGAAACAGTCACACATGTTGTTGCTGGTTGTGATATACTAATGGCAGAAGGACTGTATAGTGAAAGGCATAATAATGTGGCAAGACTGTTGCATTGGGAACTGTGCAAACATTATAATATTGACGCAGCTGAAAAACAATGGAAACATGAGCCACAAAGCATTATAGAAAATGACGAAGTTTATATCACATGGGATCATCCTTTACCAACATTTCAAAAAATAGATGTGAGAAAAACAGGTATAAATAAAAGGATTTGCAGGCAGAAATGAGAGCAATGTGGAAGAAAGATACCCAGACAGTTCCAATAGTAGTAAGAGTGACTGGTCTTATAAAAAATAATTAAATAAATAAAAAAAGTACTTCTGGATAACAACAAAGACTGAAACAATACTAATTTCATGAACTTTAATCTTACTTTGACTTAGGAATGGGGTCCGTTCTCATCATGGTATTGGAAACCCAAAAGATTTGGAGAAATTAAAAAAGAGAATCCTGCTAAAAAACACTAGTGACATGCAAAATTTGCTCAATGAAACATATTGTGGGATTTTATATGACGTAACCTCTGATATGAAATATAATATGATAGTATCATAATCCTGCAAATTAAAATTCCATTAGATAAAATTTATAACTTGATGCTTGATTTTGTATAGTTCAGCCAGTAAAATGTCATTTTTATTCATGTTTAATTCTCAGTTTCATTTAGAATTTGTTTGGGTGAAATGTTTACTTCTAATGAACATTTTTTGGCACATTTTATACAGTGAAATAAATTTTGCCTCATTTTTACATGAGAATTTAAATTTTACAATATTTATATTTCATATTACCTTTCACAACCATCAGAAATTTGGGAATCAGAAAAATGGGTCAAAGACCATAGTTCTGCCTCAGCTTCCAAACAACTTGACATCACACTAACAATGATACTACTTATCAATCGGTCGGGAAAAGAACAAATATAAAGGAAGTATACAAAATGCTTTACACAAAAAGCAGCGGTTGAGATTTTGAAATCTAGAGTTGATGAAAAAAGCATGTGATTCAAGAACCTCAAATCTCAATATTAAAAAATAGTGTCCGTCTCCAACTTTATGATAAGCCATTCAAGAAAATGTAATTCTACATCAGAAATGTACATAGTTACTAGTGAATATACATCTTAAATACAAAAAAAATGTGGAATCTCTTTATGAAAAATAAAACACATTTTCATTACATTAGCTTAATGAGAGCAGTACAATTAACACAATCATTCTACCCTCTAAGTGTATTTAACATTCTGTCTCCTTTCCATCCCTAGTCCTCCCTACATTCCCTACCTGTCCAATGCTACCTTCATCATCCTACTGGATTCTCTTTCTCCTACACACATACAAACACACACACACATTGTGTAATCCATTGCATGGGTCCACTGTGAAGAAGTACTCTTCCAGATTCAGGAAGTAGCTGTTTCATGCAGCCTGTTGTCTGTGGTCCTTATTTCTTTCTGTCCTTTCTGATCAGGTGACTCTGTAATATCCTACTGATATAATTTTGTGCACCCATATCATGTTCTTCTTAATTTCTGTGGTCTGCAGTGAGAAGAGCTCCAGCTACTTTAGGTTTTTGATCATATCCTTTCTCCCCATCCCACAAACCCTCCTAGTGGTTCTCACTTGGGCTTTTCTAGCAGCCTAATGTCTCTTTGCCTGTATAGCCTCTAGAACTACACACCAATACTTTAAGTGTCGCATACCCAGGGCATGATATAGTGTGGGACAAATACATCTTTACTCATGGAGTGTATCCTCCTGAAGGTGCATCCTATAGCTATTACAATATAACATGACCCTGTCATTCCTTTATGGGTAGTCTATTCCTAGATTCTTTTTTCTGATGCTCTGCAATCAGCTCTACTTCAAACAAATGTTGTTGTTATGGCCCAAGTGAAGTAGACCTCTGGGATCAGTCAATCAGACTCCATAATGTAACAAAACCTAACCTTTCCACCGGTCAAATGCATTACCAATATTCTATTAGCAAAACTATGGAATGCTCTCCTGACTAACAGCCATGCTTGTAAGACTTTGCTGAAACAACACCTGTTCATCCATTGGCTATGTACATGTGCCAGCACTGACTATTAAAAAACAACAACATTCCTAGCCTTGCTACTTTTCCTCCCCATCTCACTTACAGCTCAGACTCCTCATATATACATTCAGTGCTTTCAACTTACTAAATACAACATGTGCCACCCAGCCACACATAATCTCCTATATCAGTTACCTGTCATATCTTCAGAATCTTTCATCTGCTGTTCTCCATCTTTCTTTCTCTACTGCAGAACTACAACACTGTTTTGTTCACATTCAGTATTATCCCATGTCATCAATTATGTTCTTGTTTGGCTTGCATACTTAAAATCTAACATCTGTATAACTAGTATTATCTATTTTATTGTATCACCTGTTCTGTAATGTAATGTTCTGTACCATCCCTGCTTGATTTCTGTATTTTGATTCTGTAGCTTTATCATGTTTGTTTTTGGAGCTTTTCTCCCCAGGCCTCTACCGAAAATGGGCTCACCCTGGCCCAGTAGACCTCCTGGTAAACCAATGCAAATAAATAAATTTGTGTTTGTCTTCATGAATTTGCCATTTTTCTGTTCATTTGGTCAGCCTTTTCAAGTATTTATTTATTTGTTTATTTGAGAATAACTGGATAAGTGAGCTATTTTAAGGACCATTTTTCAGTCATGACCCAGGCCATAGCCAGTTGAAATATTGCAGCAAAACAAGGGTTAAAACAATCACAAACATGTTAGCAGAAACAGGTTGGTACAAGTATTTTAAGAGAAATAAAATGTAATCAGAAAAATGGAAGGGACTAATAAGACAGGTGTAAATACTGAAATTATTAAAATGAATCCATGTGTAGTCATCACTATAAGTTACTTCTAGGTATAAAGCTGTAAAAGCACATTACACTTATTTCTAGTATGTTACTAGTTCAAACAATATAAGCAGAATGTTAACAATACTTAAAGAGGCACCAGCGTAACAAAGTGAATAGTGCTAGATTGGGGGGTGGGGGGTGATGTTTGGAGTACATGTTATCCAGATGAAGAAAATGGAACTATTAAGTTCTGTATTACAATAAAAAGTCTTTTGGCTTTTCCTGGTTATGGGTCACCACAGCAGATCACCACTCCGCTTTGATTGTCAGTAGATTTTTACAGTGTTGAGTTGCCAGCCCAGCACCCAACCTTCAGAGAAGCATACACACACACACACACACACACACACACACACACACACACACACACACACACACACACACACACACACACACTCACACACCTATCTGCATGTCTTTTTTAAAGTTTAGTCTATTAATTTTTGCATTACAATGAATGTTGTATTTATTATTCCAGTAAATGGTGGAGTTCTGCAGTCCTCAGGGAGATGGTACTGGGATATGGAGGGGGTTATCCCTAGACTCTTACCCACAGCTTCTACTGCAGACTCTGTCTTTGTGTTGTCTGGAGATAGGATGAACATCTACAGAAGTGTACAGTGCCCACTACTGATTCTTACTGTGTTCCATCAGTCACTTCTCATATCCCTGACATCATCTCTGTGAGCTACAGTTCAGCCATGCAGCAGCTTACCTTCTCAGTCCCAGATCTACTACCAAACCTTGCCATTTTCCTAGCATCCACCTTTATGGAGCAAAGCTTCTCTGACTTCTTCTATGACTCTTACCATTGGCAAATTACCATAAACATGCTCTAATTTGCTTCCTGTCTTAAATTTGTAAACCTACCACTAAATTCATGTTTTTAATTAGAAGACAAACAGTCAACACATACAGCTCTTTCCTGTGGTGAGATACCAAACATCAAAAATGAAGATTTCTTTTTGCCTAAAACCTTGTTTCAGAGTTTAAGTTAAAATATAACCAAAGGATAAAATGATCATAACAGCAAACCATTCAGTAAAAACTGCAAAAAGAAAATGCACAGCTAGGCTGCCTTCACTATGTAATAACTTAAACCTCCTGTAGTAGAAACTCATGAGATATGTGCAAATGACATAAGGACATACCTGTGTTTCAGCTACAGCTACACATACGAAATATTACTTTATACCTATATGCACACATTTTCTGTATTACCAGACAACCGTAATGTACATAATCTTTTTCACTAAATCCCTTATGCATAAAATCTAGCAGTTTGTATTCACTGTATAGCAAATAATACTTTATGATTATATATATGTTTAATAAGATAAATTTGTAATCCTTTACATTTACTATGTTTATCATACTTCTGTCTTTGGTCTGGGCTGTGGCCAAATAGAGACCTTGGATCAGTTCACTTGCCTGTGTATCAAATTACACAAACAAAAAAATAAATAAATAATGTTGGCTATTAACATCATTAGCCACTTCAAAAGTTGAGAAAATAAAGCTAAAATAATCGACCTAGGTCATATCATAAAGTAAATTAGTAAAATCTATAATAATAAGTCTAAAGTAATATAGCTTAAATTATTCTTCCAAATATTTTACATAAAAATATGCACCACGCGGAATCATTTAAAAAAATTGTATGGACACATTATGGTTTTATTTTATAACTTAAAGAGTTCCTTTGTCAGAGATATCATTTGTCAGTCAGGATTGAGCTGTCTTCCTTAACCACACTATTTTATTATTAAAACATATACATTATCATAAAACTGATAATTTGAGACTATTTGCCTGTGCTGTCACACCATAAATTGTTATACATTCAACCTATAAACAACTTAATGCCAAAGTAACGGGAAGTTCTGTAAATGTTTTGACGTATGTCACAGAAAGATGGGAAAGATGCATTACCTGTAGTATGGCGATCTGTGGGCAATCTAAAATGTTACAAGTATTTCATGATAAGGAGCAGTAAATGTCAAGCACACGGAACAACAATTGCGATTTTTTCCCAGAGGAAAAAATCGCTGCTCCGGAAAACAAACAAACAAAAAAAAAACAAATCCAAACACAAAATAAAGTGGAGGGCTTTGGGGCTTCCCTGGGGAAAGAAATCGCTGTTCCGTGTTCAGTATTCAGTGCTTTTGACTTTTAGTGTTTGATAAACGAGGGTTCGCTCTTTTTATCGTTCGACATCATAATATAGACCCCTTTGTCAATGATGTATATAAAAATTTGAAATAGCTCAGAAGGTGATTTTGAATAATTTTTAAGTTATGGTAACTACTGTAGTGCCAATATGATGTCTTTAAATCAGAGAGAAAAATAATTCAGTTTTTAGATGAAATAAAGGAAGGCAAGTTAACATTATAAGTTAACATCATTCTCTGTAAAAAACAAGCATTAACTAACACCTAATTTCATAAAATCAAATTTAAATTTAGTTATGAAAAAGTGGTTTAGAAAAATGAATGAATAAATATAGGAAGTGTTTTTATATCTCATATGGTTTGGCTCTCTTGGCTCATCAGTGAACCACTTGGTAACATTAAGAAAAGGTTCATAAAGCGGCTGTAGGACCCAAACATGTTGAGTTTATGTAAATATACTACTTAAAAATAATTTTAGGTTTAGATCGTTTACAACTGTACAAGTGATACCACTATTAAAAGTGATACGTTTAATAGTACCCAGTTTTTATATGTAATTAAATATAACTTAAGAAAGTGGGGATATTAAGAATGTCCTACTTAGTAATTGGGGTATTCTTTTTCATCTGCTGCTGCAAAACTAGTTGATTGCAAACTCAAGTTTGGTATTAAGAAAAATAAGTCTATTAAGAACATTTTACAAAGTACATCTAAAATCCATAAGAACTTTGAATATAAGATGTACTTTTAAATGTTACATTTGTATAGCATGTGACTATATTGATGGTGGACATTCATTTCAATGTGGTGCGATCAAAGAAAAATATGTATTTTCTCACAATGCTGCTTTTAATACTAAGAACAAAGTTTTTGCAGTGATGTAACTGAAATTTGAAAAATACTGTGTTGAAGACACAGAATTTCCAAAGTTATAATACAAGAAAATGTTTCTGATATAGAAATGTTGTACCATTCAGTACTCTGTACAAAAATACAGCATGTTTGGATTAAAGCCATTGCTTTACATTTAAATTTTAGATGTGATTAATACTATCATCAGGAAATTTGAAATGAAATAATGCTAAGTATAAACAGCAAACCATGCTAAGAACTTAAAAGGAGCTATAATTAAATGAGTTTTGTTCTTTTAAGGCAAGACAAAAGAAAAATAACTTTAATACATGTATTGATTGATAGTTTATTTGGTATACTGAATTGGAATAAGGCGCGTGTGTGTGTGTGTGTGTGTGTGTGTGTGTGTGTGTGTGTGTGTGTGTGTGTGTGTGTGTGTGTGTGTGTGTCTATCTATGCAAGGTGAATTTTCCTGGCTTGGTTTTTATTTACAGCTTCCAACAGGCCATCTAATTTTAGTTTTTGGAGTTGCTTGATTTTACATATACTAGTTATTTCACATGATCATCTGCTTAGTGGATTTCTTTTTTTTGACAGCAAAAATCATCTCCAAGTCAGATATCATGGATCTCTTACAACAGCGGATTGTTGTCTGCATGTGAGGAGGAAAGCAGTTTCTTAGGGTCTTAGTCATGTGTGAGGGCAGATGGGGCTGTGAGACTGATCAGCAGATGGGTGCAGTGGTAAAAGAACAGTCTGTGTCCCACCTTCACTTATAGTTTGAAGCTTTCAGTAATGACTGAAAGATTGCGGTCATATATATATAAACAACTCATGCTCATGACAAATAAGGAGCTGCCAATCAGGGAGGATCTTGAAGTAAAGCTATTGTTCATGAACATTAAAAGGACTTAGGTGAGGTGGTGTGGACACATAGTGAGGATGCCCCCTGGGTACCTGCCTTAGGAAATGTATTAGGTAACGGCTACTATTACAGCAGACCAAGGGCCTGCTCTAGGACATTTTGGTGGGATTATAACTCTCACATTCCATGTGTACCAACAGGATGAGCTGGGGACTGTTGCTGGGAATAAGGAATTTTGGTGTGTCCTGCTTACCATTGTGACCCTCACTAGCAAAAGTTGTTTGGAAAAATGAATGAATAAATGTATGAAGTATTATTACAACCTTTCTACTACACTACCAGTAAGCTGAAAATAGTCAATTTTTTGCAACATTTACTGTTATAGGTATTCCTTCATAAGCTTCTTTGCATGCATTTAATTTAGAATCTAAAAATAAATATATTTTTTCTTCAGTTTGCTAATTTTGAAAAGCTAAATTTTAGATGCTGACCTCGGGTTTCTTTTTTTAAGCAAGAAACATCTTTATTAAATTACCACTTATGACATAAGTAATCATACGTACCTCCCTGGACTACATGAAAAGAGACATGGAAGAGCTCTCGGATCATGTGGCCCAGGCAGGTATAACCCTAGCCCTGAGTAGCATCCTGCCTTCACCCAGAATGATACCACAATATAAGGATAAAATGATTGACTTCAACAATTGGCTAAGCTTATGGTGTCACTCAAAGTGGATCCAGTATCTGTCTGTCTGGGATGACATGACTGACAGACCACGATGCTTTGCCAGAGATGGTCTGCACCTGTCGCCCCTGGGATTCAGGTTACTGGCTAAGGCTCTTGCCACCCCTATAGTGCCTTTTTTAGGCAAACTTCAAAGGACAAAACCACCACCGTAACAGGTACAAGCATGCAAAATCTGAAGGTAATGCTACTCAATGCTAGAAGTCTAAACCTCAAAATGCACTCTCTCGAGGCACTCCTAAAAATGGAGAACATCGATATCTGTGCAGTAACTGAGACCTGGTTCAAGGCTCCCCTGCAATACCAGGCTACAACTCTTACCACACTTTTCGGCCACCAAACCAGGACCGAAACACTAAAGGTGGAGGAGTGTCAATATTCACCATGGATATTCACACCACCAGGCTAGTTGGCCAACACAATGTGTCTGAAATTCTCCAAGTGCAACTAACACTAGGTAAGACTGCAATCCAAATTGTAGCTTGCTACAGGTCCCCCACCATACCCCAAGATTCTCACTACACCTTTTTAAACATACTGGAAAATATTAAGATAGAACCAAACACCCTAATACTGGGTGATTTTAACTACCCTGCCATTAACTGGGAAAACTACTCATGTCCCAACACCTTTGCGCAATGGTTCTTGGAATTCATAAATTCCAATGCCCTGGATCAACTAATCCATAGTCCCACCAGGGGCTCCAATATCCTAGACCTGGTCATTACCAACATGGCAAATCAATGCTCCATACCTATGGTCATCCCCTTGTTAGTCAGGTCTGACCATAAGCTAATCACCCTTAACATCCGCATCCCACCCCCACCCCCCAATAAAGAAACCACCATAAAAAACTTCTCCAAAGCCAACTTCATGCTACTCAAGTCAGAAGTGACAAACTTCATGACACCCATGCAGACGGGAACTGAAAGTTCAACTGCTGAATCCTACACTAAGGCACTGTACGAGCACATCCACTCATGCATGAATCGTGCCATCCCAAATAGAACCAAAATGCTCTCATCCAAAAAAAGGAAGCCAATCTGGTGGTCCCCTGCCATAAACAAACTTTACAACAAAAGGAAGAAACATTTGCAGAAAAGAGGAAAATCCCAGGATGCAAAAAACTCCCTTACTAGCCTCAGTAAGAAACTGAGATGCCTCATAAAATCCTCCAAAGCTAGTTATGAAAATAAAATTGCCAAAGATTCCAAAGACAACCACAAAGCATTCTATAACTATGTCAAGAATCTAAATGGCAATGCTCAGATCTGCTCTGAGCTAAAACAGAATGGCAATAAATATACTGATCCAAAGGATATTGCCAATATCCTGGCAGATCGATTCAGTGCCAACTTCACCCCTCTCACCCCTAAATGGCCCATCTCAATACCGGAAGATTGCCAAATTCCAGTAATAACGGCCACACAGGTACAAAACGCACTCTCTAAAGCCAAGAATACAGCATCCATGGGACCAGATGACATCCCGGGCTGTGTACTACATGAACTACAATATGAACTGGCACCTCACCTAAGTGTCATGTTTAATCATAGCCTCACCTCAGGTTCTGTGCCCACTGAGTGGCGCAGAGCTACAGTTATCCCAATCCACAAGGGGGGATCCACCTTGGATCCCGGAAACTACCGTCCCATCAGTCTGACAAGCCTTATCTGCAAGGCCATGGAGCGTATTATCATGGAACTTATAGACAAAGACATTGGCAACCTTCAAACACTGGACCCCACCCAGTTTGGGTTTGTGAAGGGCCGATCTTGTCTCCTGAACCTGATTGACTTCTTTGAATCAGTCTCCAGAGCCATGGACAAGGGTAAGGTGGTCCACACAGCCTATCTAGACCTTGCCAAGGCCTTTGACACCATCCCCCACTCTGGAATCATAGATAAACTTAATAAGTTGGGTATTAATCCCAATGTCACCCAATGGGTTGCTAAATGGCTTACTGATAGAACCCACACTGTAAAAGTAGCCAACCCCAAATCCAGCTCCAGACAAGTAACAAGTGGAGTACCTCAGGGTTCAGTCCTGGGGCCGCTCTTGTTTGGCATCTACTTCTCTGAAGTACAGGTCAACACTAAGGGACTCTGGCTAACAAAGTTTGCATTTGACTGCAAACTGGGAGCCATTATTGAATCCCCAAATGATGTGGATACTCTACAAATGGGCCTTATAGAAACAGATGCTTGGTGCCAGAGCCATGGGCTCAAGCTCAATGCCAAGAAATGTATTGTTATCCCCTTTGGGAAAAAAACATGTATCCATGAATTACCATATAGGTGGCAGTACACTAAACACAGAAAGTGTGATAAGAGACTTAGGGACACAGGTGGACAGTGGTCTCACCTTCGATAACCACATCGCCACAACAGTCAGGAAATCCTTCTATGTGGCACACCTCATCACGAAGGGCTTTTCATCCAGAAAAAAGGAGGTCATTGTCCCACTGTACTCATCCCTCATTAGACCCATTATAGAATACAACGCCCCATTTGGTATGTACCTCTCAAGACATCTGCAACAACTGGAAAGGCCTCAGAAATACCTCACTAAAAGAATCACAGGCCTAAAGCAGATGCCCTACGCTGACCACCTTAAAAACTCCAGCTATACTCTGTCGCATATCGTCTACTCAGAGGCGATCTCTGCTTAACATACAAGGCCATGTCAAACCCAGAGCTGTTGGACATGCTACACTTAAAGAAATCCCAATCCCTCAGAGCTACACGCTCCAGGGATCTAAACCTTGTCATCACAATAAACAAAACATGCTGGAGGGATAGGTTCCTGACCCAGAGACTCCCAGACTCTGGAATAGATTGCCCATACATGTCAAGCAGAGTGCCTCTTTGGACCTCTTCAAGAGGAACCTTGATGATTGGATGGGATAAAGGAAATTCACCCCAGGGATCACGTCAGTCGCCCTGCTAGACAGGGGTCCAGGAAAGTAAATAATGTGGGAAGAAATCACCAGGGAATTGTTATGGCTAGGCTTGTATAGGCCCTAGGGCTGATAGCCTAGTACCAACCTATGAACCTATGAACCTATATAAATGAAAACAAACCATATTGATATATTTTCAGCTGCAAACATTATACATAATCTATAATCTTCTATACAATCCTCGTCAGTCAAACATCACATAGCTCATTCAATTCCTGCCTTCTGTTATATCTAATTCCTCCTTCTAAACATTATTTTGCATGTATTCTCCCCAAAATTCTCATTTATTCCATGCAATATGCTCCTATCCTTTTCTAAAGATCCCACTTCCAGTTCTTTTATCTCTGTTACTATATTCCATACTTCAAATATGGTTGGTTTAGACTTTCTTTTCCATTTTCTAATAATTACTTTTTGGCAGCAAGGCCTTACTATATCTAGGCAACCCCAATTATGTATCAAAGTTCAAAAACACATTTCCAAAGTTACACCAATTTGCTCATCCAATTTCTCTGACAGAGTAGTCTGCATGGAATTTTTAAAGTCTGCCTACTCATTACACTCAAAAAAATATGTTCAAATTACCACTTTCTTCTCCATCACACCTCCAACATTTGCAATCTACCTGAGGAAAAAAAATTATTTGGAATCTGCTTAGGGTATAAAAAATTTTACCTGTGGAAACACTTCAAAGCAAAGATCCTAAATCTTCTAGACTTTGTCACATATTTGGGAGCCATACGCATAGCCTCCCATTGTTTCTTTGTGACTTGCTTATCCACTCTCTCTTCCCAGTCCTTTCTAACCTCCTCTGATTGATTCATACAGTTATTATGCAATATGATATATGCGCTACTAATTATCTCTTTTTTAACAGCAGCTTCTGTTCTAGATTCTACTAAAACTCTACTAGTGTTTGTCTTTCACTTATAATCCCCCATTCCTTTCTCTTTGCCTATACTCCAATATCAGTTCTTGATGGAGAAGGCAATCTCTTGCCTGCAGTCCAAATGAATTATTGGCCTTTAACCTGCAGTATATGTCATGTTTTATGAAATTACTGTTAAGAAGAAAAAATGTTTTACTTGCAGTTGCATCTTCCCTTCCCCTCACCTTTCCTTTGGAACACTAGAAAATGTTTCCCTGTCATGGACTCTCTGTGAGCTTTATTATCAGAAGAATAAGAAGCAGAATCCCCTTCTGTTTAATAGCTCACATTTTGTCCAACAACGTTTTGTATTTCCTCTACATCAAAAAATGACTCTGACCCTCCAAAAAAAATATTCGGAAGACAGCTGAATACAGCAGCTTGAATTCCACACCTGCTTCTTAACATTCCCTGACTTTTGAAATAAATTTACTCCTCTTCTGCCTGGTGTACAGTTGTGTAATCATTTTCCACACTGTAATGTCTCCAACGTTTAGTACTTTGCCCTTCTGCTACAGTTTTATCAGAATGAACAATTTCTGCTGGTATGATTTGTGTTAGAGGACTTTTGCTGCTTTCCCTAGTCCCATTTGGAGCATACATACAAACACAATGTGCTCATTAACAACTGTTGTGGAATACCAGTCCAGCTGCTCATTTGTGCCTTCATAAAATTAATGCAATCTGTTCCTTCTGATTTTTTTCTCACACAGCAGAAAATCTCAGTTTATCCAAAGTACTCTGTCCATTAATTCTACAATTTTTTGAAACATTTCTTCTTGAGCAATCTCATACTCAGCCAGCATTTTCTTCTTTTTGATCACTGATTTTTGCAGTTTTATCACCTCATATGAATATCTGAATAGCTTCTTCCATTATTCCAGCCTTTTGTTATTTGAGTGTTTTGTTTATTGTAATCAACTATAAACACATTTGACTTATTTTTTCCTCTAGATTACTGGAAGTCATGTCTTGCTCCAAAGCTGGAGCTTGAGCTGCTTTTTTCTGAACAGCTGCAGGATTCTTCCCAAACAGTGTTTTCTCCTATCATTTTGTGGTTGATTTTCTTACAGATTTTCTAAATCTCTTTTCTACTGGCATCCAGCCAGTGTATTTAATAGCCAGCAAATTTACCCAGAAAGAAAAATTCACCATCTCTCTTTTCTGAGTTGCTTTTTTCTTACTGGGAGAGCTGAAATTAACTTGTTACTCAGTGTGCAGCCATTTTTGGACATCCCAACCTCTGGTTTCTTAATCCAGCCAATCACTGCCATTCTCTTTACTTCCCCACCATGTATTACATCTTGGGTATGTTAAATGATTGCAAAATGGTGGACCTGAGCCATAAAGGTGTAGAGGAGAGAACATATTTTTCAATATTTATGCCCTAGCCTCTATTATACCTGACATGGAGAGTGTCTCACATTCTAGGACTTCCTGTAAGAACCTCCACCAGATGCATGTATTTTTGTAGCCAGTAGTTTCTAACAGGTGACAGATGTTAAGTGAGTGAACCATTACTGTTCCTAGTTGTGGAAGAGGAAACTGCCAGTTTGTAAGACACACTGTTGTTGGATAATGACCAACTGAAAGTGGGCCAATCCATTGATTGTGGTTGCTGTAGGGGAGTAGATGACAGTATTAAAAATATTATTTTAAGAAGATTATTGTAATGGCAAAGTGTCCTGCATAGGCAGTGTGAGAGACTTTGTCCTCATAAAAAAACATTAATTAAAGATTCTTTAAGAATGGCACACAGAAAAGTATTTTTCTTTCATCTGAGAAGTGACAGCTGTCTAGCAGGTGTCCACATTTTTCCCTACCTGGATGTACAAGGTCACAGGACATTAATCAAATCTATGTGGCCATAAGCATGACTTGATGGTCTATCTCCTTGCCACTGGACATTTGTCTAAATATAAAATACAAGACCTATAAATTAAACATCATTCATTCCATGGTCTGTCTCATGTTCAGTACAGCTTATTATGGGAGCACACCAGAAATGTAAGTTAAAACTGTTTGATACTTTTAAGTGTGAATATCAAAGTACAATTCTGTTGCACTACATACTAATTCTGAGGTTCAATATCTTGAACAATCCCTCTAATTCTGAGGTACAGCAGTCTTGGCATTATTATATGAATTTGGAGGGATATCTGGAAATGCTGTAATATCTTTACAGTGCATTTCAATATTCACTGTTTGCTTGTTAGGTTGCTTTTAAATGTTAGCACTTTTGAGTATTAAACAAAAAAAAAGTTTTTAACGTTTTGAAATCTTTAATCAAACACCCCATTTGATTTATTTATATACCTGCATTTCATTTTCTTCAGTTTGTACTACTATTCAGTTATGTAGCCCTTCTAAATATATTTTATTCATTTATTTGCATTTGTTTTTCATGTGTTTTAGTTTAATACCATTGTAGCCATACTGGCCATGTTTCTGAAATGAATTATTGCAGACGTTTGAATTTCAGACATGAAGACAGAAATATAACAAAGAATGTATCACAATTTAGAAATATAAATAGCAGTTTTTCATTAGTTTCCCATAACTTTTGAAGCAGATATTGTATAACACTAGTATCCTTATAGTAAGTGCATGTTCAGCACAGAATACTAAGTGAAAAAATGAACTGTCACATAAGAAAAGTGTGAAAAAGGATGAAAATAAAGTAAAATAAAAGGCTAACTTATCTGTCCAGAATTATGCCAACTCCATAGCAGCAACAGCTCAGAGTATGGCATTAGGAGAAATAGAAATGAAGCTTAATCAAATGCAGGCTGAGATATTTAAAATAAGTTGCTGCTTGTAAGACTTTATAAAATTAAATAACAAAAAGTTAGACTTGTTGGAAAGAGACTCTAAACATACAGTCAGACAATATAAATCAAATGTAATAATCCGATGAAGAGATGAAAGTAAAGTTGGGAAATGGGAATCCAGTCAAGAGGAATTATCCCAGATGCTGTCTGTGGAAAACAGAACAAGGAGGGAGAATCTTCATTTCCTGGCTGGTACTGAAACTTTAGAAGCAAGGAATATATAAAAGTTCATGCAATAATACCTATGCATTTGGAAAGGACTACTACAAAATTGAATCTAATAGAGCAATCAAATGCTGTGAACGCAGCCAGTAGAAAGATAGCTTGAAATATTATAGTAAAATTTCCAACTACCCACTAAGGTAGAGCCTATTCACCAAACTGTGGCAAAAGGGTAAGAAACCATTGATTGGGAACAAAAGGATATTTATAAAAAATTACTATGCCACACAAACTGGACAGAAAAGGAACACGTTCTTACCTGTGTTCAGATCTTGTAGACAGGCAGAATTAAAGTTTTGGTTAATACCCAGCAGTTCTTAAAATTTTCTATTCTGAGTGACAGTAAATCATTTATAGACCTGGAGCTGGCCATTCAGTATTTAACTAGCCTTTAGTGGAGAGTGAAAGACAGTTTAAGCAAGCAATAAGGCCCTCCTGGGTGTGTGGTAATGTGTAATTAATGCCCGCCCAGGGGTGTTATGAGGCCTGATCTTAACTGATACTGTTGCTGCCAGGGGAAAGCTTGATTGCTCTCACTCTATCTCACACTCATATACACACACTCACACACACACACACACACACACACACACACACGCTTACTTCTGCTTTCATGCACACATTCATTCACACACCCAGACAGCAACATAAACACACATACACACACTACACACACACACACACACACACACACACACACGCACATACTTTTTTCCTGTTTAATTTATTTTTTTACACTCACTATAACAAGAAAAGCACTGATTAGCGAGTGCAAAATAATAGCTCAATTGATCTCTCTCGCTTACTCTCATGTACACATACACAGAGATAAACGCACACATACATGCTTTTTTATTTCATTTTTTTTTCTTTTTTCTTTTACACTCGCTAAACATCTAAAGTGCTGCTTAGCAAGCGTAAAATAATGAAGGCCGTTATTTTTTTTTCTGTCTGAGCTCCATAGCAGCTTGACATGCTGCATGAAGTGGCAGACTCATTTTTCAGTGGGCATTACTTGTACATTAAATACCCCGCTGGAGAACGTTTGTTCTCCAGTCAGGATGCTGATGTACATTTTGCCCATTCTCTAATTAAAGCCTAAAATGCAGCTAGGGTAGAAGAGCAAGGATTCTCACTGAACTGAAGATAGAAAGCTTAAAGAAGGTTGGTTTTCTGGTAAGGAGGAACGACTTAGTCAAACTGTTATGATTTGCTGCCTAGACAGTACAGTGAACTGACATTTAGAGAACTAAAGTAGGTAGGTAGCACTGCCAAACCTCTTAAAGAAGAAAAGGATCTAAAATTAAACAGGTAAGGGACAGTTTAAGGGAGAAAGGATTGCAGTTGTTTTATGACTTGGCTTAGTACAGGGAGGAACCCCAACCTATCAGGTTTGTAACCACTTATGCCAGGAATTCTGATTTATTAATCAACAGCATACATAGACACTGGAACATATTACAATGTAATCAAGAACTAGCTAACATAAAACCAGACAGATGCCTGTTTTCATTTCGTAAAGGTAAGAACTTGGCATCTTGCTTTAACCATTATAAACATACTCATGACACTGTGCACGCTCACTTACAACAAACTACCTTGACTGGTGAACCTCTGATTGGCTGCTTCCCATGTGGCCACTGCATCAGTTGTGATAAAGTAACCAAGTCTAAACAATTTACGAGTAAAAATTGTGCCATGGTTTATGATACCCAATTTTTTGCTAATTGTAGCAGCGACTGGTTAGTCTATTTGGCAACATGCACCTGCGGGTCCTTTTACATTGGACAAACATCTCGTCCTCTCAGGCTGAGAATCTGTGAACATGTAAGTAACATCAAAAATAAAAAAGTTAACAATGCTTTATATAAACATTGTTTGGCACATAAAACTGCAAAATTTACTTTCATGATCATTGATGTTGTTAAGGGTAACAAATCTAACAAAACTGGATGGCATTCTATTTTAGATTCTAAAGAAAAGAAATGGATTGTAAGGTTAGGTGGATTATTCCCACCTGGCCTTAATGAGCAATTCTGAAAATGAATCAATGGAGTTGCACTTGAATGTATTTAAACAGTAGCATTTGACTTTTTCTGGCTCACACTGATGAAGGCTGTGTTTTTTACCAGCCGAAACCGGTCTGGTTACTTGTTTTTATGCTATTATAATCAATAAATGTCTTTTTCAGGTCACAGTTTGCTGGCTCAACATTTTTTTTTGGATCTTAGTAGAAAAGTGCAGCAAATGACAGAGAATCAGGAAAAGAGTATGACTGCATGCAGTTGCAAGTGGGAAGAATTTACCGTGGGGTGGGGGAGGTAGGGAATTGAAACCGTCAGTAATTCTGAGCAGGTATAGTTTAACAAAGTGAAAAAAAAACATGTGTGAGACCATTTGTGACTGGGTTTTGACTATGAGTCATGCCCAAACTTTTAACTTATAGTATGCTTTCATTTCTATCTTCTTCTTCTTCTTCTTTCGTCTTTTCCTGGTTTGGGCTCACCACAGCGGATCACCTGTCTGCTCATGACTGGCAGTGAAGTTTTACAGTGTTGAGTTGCTAGCCCAGCACCCAACCTTCCATGGAAGGCACACACATGCACACACTCACGCCTAGGGTCAATTTGGAGTATCCAATCCACCTACAGCATGTCTTTATTATTATGTTTACTAATTTAATGTTTTGCTTAATAAAGGTTGCATTTATTGATAAAATGTCAGAAAGTTATTTCAAAGATTGTTCAAGAACATTGCTTTTCAAAATTCTTATTAGATGAAATAGAAATTTACTATGAGAGCAGTAACTGTGAAATGCAACTAGTGACACACTGCCTGAATGTTAGGGAAATAAAGGGATTGCTTTGTGATGAACACTGTTCTAGATTTAAATAGAGGTGAGATCTGGTTCCATCTTCTGCTTTCCTGCTCCACCATATTCTGTTCTCTTTGACTTTCTTTGCAATTGGAGCTACTTTTGCTTCTACTCTTATGCCATCATTTCTTCATCTGTCCCACAATCTGCCTCCTACCACTTATCTCAGGCACTTCAACTCTACCTTCTTCAACTTCTATGCCTTTGCTGCCCAGGTTTCTGTGCCATACAGAGGTAGTGGTTGCACCTTTGTTTTGTACGGTTCACTTTTCAGCTTCTTTGGCGGTCTTCTGTCACACACTGACACTCATACTCTGTGCCATTTGGCTGTACCACCTCTGATTCTAGCTTTGACCTCCTCATTCAGACTTCTCATCTCCTCAACCACCCTTCCTAGATAGCTGAAGCTGATAACCTGCCCTACTATTCCCCTTCTATCTCAGATTTTAGTTTCTTCTCATTTCTTCTGTTTGCTAACATGAAAGCTATTTTGTCTGCATTCAGTTTCATCTCACATGCCTTCAGTTTTGCATTCCAATTCCTTATCATTTGCAGAAGTTCTTGTTCGGAGTTTGCTTCTCTGGCCACATTGTCAGCATACAGTTGATATGTCTCCTCCAGCATGTTTGTTAATGTAGACCATCATCAGACTGAGCAGCACTAGACTCAAAGCTAAACCCTGATGCACTTCCAATCCCAATAAGAAAGCCTGTTTGAGACCAAACACTGTTTGCACTTCTGTCACTGGTTACATATACATTGTATGTCCTAATTCTACCAATCTATGAGTTTTCTTAAGAACTCATCATATACTTACTACAAGATTAGGATTTCTCAGTATATTCAGTTGTTTGTGTCACATTCTGATCCGAAGTTGTTCTGCATTCTGATCTAAATCTGTTCTGAAAAAGCCTCACCCCCCCCACAATAAACTTGTGAGAAGAGGGGAACAATGTATTATTCTGCATATTTCTTTTAGAACTACATAGTATGTGTTATGGGGTATATGCTCTTTCTCTGGAATTAAAGAAAGATTAAGTATAGTGTCTAAATATTACTATGCCTGTATTTATACATGCACTCAATTTATAAGTTACAACCTTTTTTGCCCAGAAGAGGTCAACAAATATACACCCTTTCCTGTTCTGATGTGTGTTTGTTTATATTATGTTTTGCAAAGTAAGCTTGTTTATACACAGGCAGGGAAATCAGTATGTTGGATGCATTGTGGTCCTCTTTTTTGATGCATCTTAATCTTCTTATTATTTTTAGGTATCTCAGAATGAAAAAAAGCACATCACATGTAATTGCTGCAGTGTCTTTTTTCTATGTCCTGTGCTCATTTTCTCACATGCTGAGGGTGAAGGTGAGAAACACCTGAGGTTCTAGACACTGCTACTTTGCCCTTTCTTTAAGTGTAGGACTTTTTTTGCTTTTCAAGAACAGGTTTACTTTCTTAAGCCAATACTAATATATATATATATATATATATATATATATATATATATATATATATATATATATATATATAGTATGTGATCGATGCTCCGATTCCTAAAACTTAATCCCATCCACAAAGAAGTATTACCTTTTCAGATGGATAACACAGCTGATTCTTCAGGTCAGTACTTTTCAGTTTTTACCATAGCCTTCTTTTTTTCTGCAGAAGCACTCTTGGTTTGTGTCTTGTTTATTTGAATCTATGCTCTTCTGAACTTACCTGAGACACCTGACATCTGACAAACTAGTGACATTACATTTTTACTCTTTCTACCACATAAGACTTCTTACCTTACTCGCCTCTAATTTTACAGATAGTTTATTTTCTCCCCTTCTGTACCTCTTAGCCATTTCAGCTGGTGTGGCCTGCTCCATTTGCCTTCGCTTCCCTCAGGCTCACTCTGCTCCCCTACCCTAGTCCCAAATTCCACCCACCCTCACTATCCCTAGTTTTATAGCTATACAAAACCCTCCTCTTCCTGTGGATAACTCCTCCTCTTCCTAACCAAGCAACATATCATTCTGCTACCTCTCATCTGCTACTAACACCCACTACTCAGATCATACTATCCAAATCTCCGCCATTGAAGCACCACCTATCTAGTTTTGCCTCTCTACCACAGCACTGTACAGCCTCCATCTCATTGTTTCCACCTACTATTGACTCCTATTACATTCATTCTATTTAGCATTTTTTCTTCTTTATATATGTCATATCTCTACAGCTGTCTGCTTTCTTCTCTTTTCAGCCTTCTCTCTGTTGCACATTCTAGGAATCCCATATTCTACATACTTATCTAAATTTCTGTTAATTCTTGTCAATTCTTTTTATTTTTTAATTGTTTTTATTTTTTTTATTTCCTTCTATAACATAATTATGCCATCTATTCTCTATCGTCTTCAAGACTCTTGTTTCTAATCTGCACCAGATATGGTCCTCATCCTGCTATTCGCACATCTCTTCCTACTACTATTGTGCCTTGCATGCTATATCATACCTATCATACTTACTTCTCAGTCCCCCACCCTTACTCACACTACCTATGTCATTTACCAGACGTTCACTTTTACTATTGTTTCTAGCTTATTTGGCTTACCCCCATCTCATTTTCAGATGTACAATTCTTAACCCTTCTCCCAACGCATAAAAAGTAAAATTTAAATTTAATACTAACATACCTAAACCCTCACTAATGTAAGTACACTGAAAAAAGATCATATTATGCGATCCAGCCAAACCCAGGTCATGACTGCATATCTTCTCCCCCCACTCCCTCTTCTACTGCAACAGTATCCACAAAAAAATCTGAAAATCATATCCATGAATATTCAAAGTATAGTAAACAAAGTCTCTGAATTTTATTCCTGGATCATTCATTACTCCCCAGACATTATTATTCTTACTGAAACATTGCTCAAACCACATAAAAAGACTTTGACTATATTATTTTGTATTGCGATCTGAGCAAGGTTTTAAACTGAAAGCGCTTATCGATTTACAGAGTTGGGACTTTGTGTTCTGTGTTTATTTTATTTCATTCTGTCTGTCTCAACGATTTTAGCACCATATTAAAGTTTAGTTTTATGTTTCGCTTTAGCTGTGGAGGTGTAGCTTGATTTTATCTACTTTGACTATATTAACATCCACTCTGATAGAGTGAATAAAAAAGGTGGTAGTATAGTAATCATGCTTAATAACCATATCTCTGCCTCTTCTTCTTTTATTTCTGTACCTAAATTCCTCTCTGTTGAGATCCTTGTCTCTCACTGTAAATTAAATAAGCATAAACCATTATGTAAAATTGCTCTATATATTCGCACAGGAAGTAACATCCCTAGTCTGTAAAACATCCTACAATGGGTGTCTAGTTCCATTTTTCATGAATTAATAATTATTGGTGATGTCAATATTAACTTACAAATCTTCAAATCAGACTACCCTTCCACTAGTACCAGTCTATATGTTTTAATAACTTCCCATACTCACTTCAACAAAGCTAATAGCACCGAGACTACTCTGGACTGGATTCTATTCTCAAATCCAAACGTTTATGACTCTCCAAAATCCCTCCCAGACTCCATCAGTGATCACCATCCCACTTGTGTTCAGAGACTTGCAACTCACCATTATCAAACAGCACTTTTAAAAAGACTGCCGTGACCTCTCAAATTTCAATTCCAATATCTTTAACAACATCCTTAATAACATTAATTGGTCCATCTTTACTCCATACCACTGGATAATGTTGTTCTAAAATTGAATACAATATTTCTTGACGCTCTCAATAGCTTTGCTCCTATAAGAAAAAAAGAGTTAAATTCACACAATCTCCCTGTGTATCCCCTTCTAATAGACAATTAATGTATAAGAAAGACAAAGCTTGGGGAAACTGCAAAAATACAAATCATAAGTTCATCTACTGACCTACAAATAACTTTGAAACATGACAAAAAAAAGTTAACGCTGATAAGAAATATTATTACTTCAACCCACAGGATAACAAAAAACCAAGCCCCCCCCCCCCAAACCTTTTGGTCCACTCTCAAGAAAATATTATACCCTGGAACTCCTAGTACCCATAACCCTTGTTCAGACATCTCACCCTTAAAAAATGATTCTAAATTTCACTCCCACTTTATAGACTCAATAGCCACCCTCACCCAAAACTCGCTACAGAAGCCTGCCATCCCTGACAAACTTCAAAGCTCTAACAATGCCATTTTCAATGTAAAAGCTGTCTCTAATTCCTATATAAAAAAATTATTACACAAACTTAAGCCCTACTCAGCCTCTATAGGCAATCTCCCATATGAATATCTAGAGATTGCTGCCCCCTCTATTACCTGCCCAATCTCTATCTTGACCAATTGATCCATTCCCCGAGTCATGTGTCCCATCTCTCTGTAAAAAATTTACATTGTTCTTCATAATGGGGGAAACTCCACTTAAATAAACTTCAGACGAATTGCAATCTTATCTCCTCCTTCCAAGATCTTAGAAAAATGTATTCATAAACAACTTTTACAATACTTACTCTAAGAAAATCTATTAACCTCTACCCAACACAGCTTTTGCCCACATCATAGCATGACAACTGCACTTGTTGCTTTTTTGTACCTCATCATTAAAGCCAGAGATAACAACAATTTTATTTCTTCCCTAATTTTAGATCTCTCTAAAGCTTTCGATATAGTGTCACGTACCAAACTACTCTCAAAAATGTCTGCTTTAGGCTTTTCAAGTAAAACAGAACTTGGTTCTCTAGCTACCTATCTAACTGCAACCAAGTAACCAAGCCCAACAGCGAAAAGTGACACTGCAAGAAGAAAAAACACTGCTACAAAGCCACAAAATGGTATTTTAATAAACAAATGTAAGTGTTTTTGTTTCCAATGCTACAGAAACATCATCAGCAGACAAACAGATACACTACCTCACATCCTTTAAATACCATAAAAACATCACTTCCTTAAGGGATTAACCTCTGTAGCACTGGAAACAAAAGTGCTTACATTTGTTTATTAAAATATGGTTTTGTGGCTTTGGAGCAGCGTTTTTTTCTTCTTACCTATCTAACTGGCTACAATCATTTCATAGGTTCATAGGTAGGTACTAGGCTATCTGCCAAAAGGCATTTATAAGCCTAGCTGGAATGTTTTGGCTTTCGCCACCCCCTTAGATTAGTTCCCTGTGCCTCTGTCCAACAGAGTCATTGAAGTGATCCCCGGGGTAAACTTTCTGTTTCCCATCCACTCATCAAGGTTTCTCTTGAAGGGGGTTAGCGAGGAGCTTTGTCTAATGTAGATTGGAATCTTGTTCCAGAGCATGGGAAGTCTCTGGGACAGGAATCTATCCCTCCAGCATGTGTGGCTCGAGGGGATAGGGTTTTCTTTAGGTGGAGCATGTCCATTAATTCTGGGTTGGACATGGCCTTGTATGTCAGGCAGAGATCACCTCTGAGTAGGCAGTATACAACCAAGTAGAGCTGGAGTTTCTTCAGTCGAGCTGCATAGGGCAACTGCTTGAGGCCAGTGGTCCTCTTGGTGAGGTACTTCTGTGGTCTTTCCAGTTGTTGCAGGTGTCTTGTAAGGTACATCCCAAATGGGGCATTGTACTCTATGATGGGTCTGGTGAGTGATGCATAGAGGGGCAGAATGACCTCTTTTGATCTGGATGCAAACCCTTTTGTGATTAGGTGGGCCACATAGAAGGATTATCTAACCACTTTGGCAATGTGATTATCAAAGGAGAGGTTACTATCTACTTAGGTCCCCAGATCCCTTATTACATCTTCTGTATTTAGGGGGCTACTACCTATGTGGTAGTTTGTGGGTACTTTGTTTTTTCCAAAGGGGATGACTATGCACTTTTTGGCATTTAGCTTGAGGCCATGGTTTTGACACCAGGTATCTGTTTCAGTGAGACCCTTTTGGAGGATGTCTGCATAGCCCCTAGTTTGCAGTTGTCTGCAAACTTGGTCAGCTAAAGTCCTCCTGTGCTTGCCTGTACCTCTGAGAAGTATATGCTGAACAGGAGGGGTCCTAGGACTGAGCCCTGGGGAACGCCACTTCTAACCAGTTTAGAGTCAGACCTAGCTCCCACAACTCTTCCCATGTGGGTTCTGTCTGTGAGCCAGTTGGCAACCCATCTTGTGACGTAGGGGTTTATGTTCACGCTGGTGAGCTTGTCTATAATACCTGAGTGGGGAATGGTGTCGAAGGCCTTTGCGAGGTCTAGGTAGGCTGTGGGGACCACTTTTCCCTCATCTATAGCTTTGGTAACTGTCTCAAAGAAGTCCACCAGGTTTAGGAGGCATGATCTGCCCTTAACAAAGCCGAACTGGGTATGGTCCAGTGTTTGGAGGTTCCCAATGTCTCAGTTAATGAGATCCATGATGATGTGCTCCATAGCTTTGCAGACCAAGCTAGTCAGGCTTATAGGGTGATAGTTCCCGGGGTCCATTGTGGCTCAACCTTTGTGGAGTGGAATAACCATTGCTGTGCACCACTCTGTGGGCATGTAGTCTGTGGAGAGGCTGAGTTAAAACAGTGTGTTTAGGTGAGGGGTTAGTTCATCTTTGAGCTTCTGTAGGACACAGCCTGGGACACCGTCCGGTCCCATTGATGCTGTGTTTTTGGCTTTGGAGAGGGCTGTTTTAACCTGAGTGTTTGTGATTTCAGGGGCACTACATTCTTCTGGTATAGTTATGGGCCCTTTTGGGGCTGAGAGGGGGGTGAAGTTTGCACTGAACCTGTCTGCCAGGATGTTGGCTATATTGGTCGGTTCAGTGTATTTTGTGCCATTCTGCACTAACTCCGAGCAGATCTGAGAATTGCCACTTAAATTCTTGACATAGCTAAAGAATGCCTTGTGGTTATCTTTGGAGTCCATGGCAATTTTTCTTTCGAAGCTAGCCTACGATGATTTTATGAGGGAACATAGTTTCTTGTTGATACTTATCAGAGATGTCTTCCCTTCTTGGGATTTTACTCTTTTCTGTACTAGTTTCCTCCTTCTATAGTATAGCTGGTTTATGGCAGGGGTCCACCAGACTGGTTTCCTTTTCTTGGGGGGGGTGAGTCTTGGTTTTGTTTGGGATAGCACAATCCATGCATTCTTGTAGGTGCATTAGTAAAGGATTTTGCAGCTTGACAGCATTATCCTTTAGCATGGGGGCTTTGAAACTTCACACCTCGGTCTTAAGTAATGTGAAGTTTGCTTTTGAAAAGTTTTTCACGGTGGTTTCTTTGACCAGGGGTGATGGCGGAATGTGGATATCCAGAGTGATTAGTTTATGGTCAGATCTAACCAGCGATGGGTTGACCTCCGGTGTGGAACACCGGTCGCCCATGTTGGTGATGACCAGGTCCAATATGTTGTCACCTCTGGTGGGGGTGTTGATCAGTTGATCCAGGGCATTTGAGTTTATAAATTCTAGGAAATGTTGGGCAAGGGAGTTTGTACTTGAGTAGTTCTCCCAGTTAATGTTTGGGTATTTGAAATCACCCAATATCAGGGTGTTTGGTAGGACCTTTATGTTTCCCAGTGTTTCCAGGAATGTGGAGTGGGGGTCCTGGGACATGGTGGGTGATCTGTAGCAAGCTATAATTAAATGGTTAAATGGCTATCTACCTACTCATATTTTCTCCCAGTTAATATAGGCATCCCACAAGGCTCAGAACTTGGCCCTCTCCTTTTGACATATTTATAAATAATCTACATACATCCTTCCAATAAGCTACATTTATACAATATGCAGGTGACTCCACTGCCATTTGCTCATCTAATAGTCCTTCCCAGTTGCAATCTATCACTTAGCAGGCTTTCAACTCTATTGAAAAGTGGCTCAGTGACAATCAGTTTTTCCTAAATCCAAATAAAACAAAACTGCTTTTATTTCTCCCCAAATCCCAAGCACAATTAAAAGACACCTTCAAAATATCCTCTCTCAACAATACCGAAATTGAAGTTGTATCTCACACAAAGTTACTTGGTGTTATAATAGACGATCAACTGAAATTTGATCTTCATATTCAAAAGTGCAATAAAAACAACACCCCAAAAACTGGACATCCAATCAAAAAGAGTCCTTACCAAATCATCAAGAGTTACTCTAGCCAATGCATACCTCTTTCCTTCACTACTATATACCTCACCCAGTTGTACCAATATTCAGAGCTCGCTAAGATCAAAACTTGAACTTTGCTATAATAAAGTAGCTACATTTGCAGCCTACTTAAACTGGCTTGAGTTACCTCACTACCGCAAGTTCAGCCACTTCCTCCTTGCTCATAAAATGGTATACAAATCCTCATTACCTCCCCATCACTCTCTATGCTCATCTGAAAAACAGCTCTTTAAAATCCATAAACCGAAAAAATCTATCGGTCATTGCCTATATTCCTACCCAATATCCAAGACCTGAAACAGTATTCCTACAGATATGAGAGCTATGCCATGTAGTCACATATTCAAACAATCTTTAAAGTGATTTCTCCTTAACTCCTCTCTCTGTACATGTCTCACACAGGCTGAAACTACTCGTTACTCCCTCCTTCTCTTCCTTTCCCCTCTTCCTTCTTCCTTCTCTTTCCTTGGCTTTTCTGTTCCCCCTTTCCTTTCCTCCCTTCTCTTATTAGCCAAACCACCAATTACTTTTCTGATAGCTCCCTACTTTAACTCCATTTGCTAATCTCCCTCCAGCTGCAAAATCTCTTTCTTTCATCTTAGTCTTTTGCCCATATTTAAAATGGTTTACATCTTTACCATTGGTTATCACTACTGATTGTAGTTTAGGTGTTCCATATCCTGTGATTGTTGTTTAATATTCACTGGATGATTTTCTGATCTGACTTTATTTATCCAGTATATCAATTCTACTATTTCTTACTGCACTTCTTGTGATAATATTATGCAGTTTATTAGTTGAACGTTGTATGTTGGAGCTTTTCTCCCAGACCTCCACTGAAAACGGAATCATGCCCAGTCGGACTTTCCCAGTAAACAAATGCCAAATAAATATAATAAATAAAGTTGGTAGCTCCCTGGTTATGGTTCTCTGAGCACTGCAGGTTGGAATATTGCTAGAAAAAATGAAAAGAACAAAAATAATCAACAGTTAAAAATAACTGCTTGCTGTCTGTGTCCTCACAATAAAATGCATTTAGAAACTCTGTACAGGCAGAAGAAAGTCAGTATAAATGTAAAATGTCTGACTGTTATTTTTGTGGAATGGAATTTCTTTTATGTAGTAGTAAATTCAGTCTAAAACCTTCATATAGATAAGAACAGGCTCCACAACCACCACCAGTTCAGCTTATCCAAGACTCAGTGAAATATAGGCTCAACGATAGAATACACAAACCATTAAATAAGCATGTAGCTATATTACTCAAACAAAGCAAAAATGCAGGCATGTCCTTTAGTACTTGATCAAAATGAAATGGTTCAAATTACCACTTCAAATGTTTAAAGTAAGAAGTGTTTCCCACCAACTCCCTTCATCTAGTTTAATGTATAAAGAGTAATTATTTTCAGTTTGAGCCTTAGTATCTCTATCTTGCTTCCTCTTTTGGGACAAAAAAAAAAAACAATCTTTCAAACTTCTCAAGCTTTCTTCTGTAACTAATAGGCTACACAGATATTAAACAATTATTTAAAAAATCCCGAGTTACAGAGGAAGCAGACCATAACATATCATTAAACTCCAAAGACTGAGCAGGTTTAGATTTAAACTCCACTGGGAAAATTGAGGCTCTCATGGTTCTATAGGTTTTTATAAGCCATACCACAATAGCTCCTGCTCCCTTTTCCCCCTCCCTTATCATATTCCTGAATTTCTGTACTCTTTATAGCAGAATTTTCCTCAACAAACCAGTTTAATCTAATACATGGCTTGCTACAGTAGGATAATTAAATAATCAAATGCACCATGAATGATAGTGCAAAGGTTAACTTCCTTGCGTGTGCATGTGTGCATAAAATTTTAACATATGCTAGAATGTTTGTCAACCTATTTCATCTCACTAGAGCATGCAATGTTCATTTTCTTGCTCTGTGCTCATTAGGATGAAACTCTCACCTAAAATTATCTTTTGGTATTTTATTTCACTGCTATTATTTTGATTGCTAAATTACTGCTGTGTTGCAAATCTAAATTACTTTTTATTATGCCTCATTGCTATGCTTGTGATAGCAGATATTGCACAGTCATAATATAACTTATTGCCTACAAAATCAAAACATTAGGCTTGTACTTAGCTCTGGTTTTATCCAAGTAAAACATTTGGTAATTACAGCTGCTCTCAACTGAAATATTTACTTTCAATAAAGCAATTAATATAGCAATAACTGACGATGTGGGTGTGTTATATTGAAGATTTACCCATGGTTGGTGTGGTTTAATCATGAGGATGTTTCTTTAGTTTTGAATAATGTACCTGATTTTCCAAGTATTTTCTCTGTCCTGTCTCTCTCGTACCTCTAGACTGTCTGGATTTGTAATTTTATTATTTATTTTTTATGGTGAAGAAAACTTATAGCATATATTAATGGAGGAAAGTCCAGGCAACCGGACCTTTTTCTATTGGTATATGCTCGATTTATAATGGGCACGCTGGTTGGGTTGACCAATCAAAGTGCTCTTTTCTGAATGTTAATGGACAGTCGTATAATTAAAATTCTAAAATTAGAATTTCAAAGAACTTTGGTTTTCCCACTAAAAAGTAAAAAACGAATATCAGGCATTTAAAAACTGAATAAGTGGTACTTTATATGCCAGACATGTCTTCCTCTGTAAGTGGTAAAATCTCAAATATCACATTTTAATGTGGTTGCTTGCATCAAAAGCCAGAGTCTTACTTTCTTAAATCAGTACAGTCTACAACTCTGAAATGAAAAATGAACATAAAAAAACAGCTGTAGACTCCACTGTGCTCACTAGATTTCCAGTCTTACATCACTCTGATGTTTACACCTTATATTTCAATGCACACAACTGACTGCCATCCATAATTAAACAGAGAATAGCATATACATTTATGTATTTATTTTTTGGGGGGGGGGCAAACAGGTGTTACATTCTGCTGCAGCAACTGAGGGAGATAAACTGTGCTACACAGTACGGTAATAAATTGTTTGGCAGTTCTAAATGTATTTGGAAGTCATACACTCATGCATTTACTGTGTGCAGAAAAGTGGAAGAGAGAGTGCAGTAACAATTTTATATCAGTGCCAAGAAAAGAAAGTTTTAACTACACAGTCAGTGATACTATACTTTTGAACAGCACAGGGAACTATGTTGTACATTGAGGGAAAAGCCTTGCACAACTCTCTGTTTTTTTTATTTCTGTTCATATTATTCAAAATAAATAAATAAATACATAAAATAAAAAGCATGAGCTTTGTAGTTACCTGCAAATATTGTTATAGTTATAATATAGTTTAATTTTTTCACGCCACAAGTTAGCGAGAGGTGCTATTTATTAGCACTTGTGCAGGTAGTTTAGCTGCATGCTTGTCAATCTCCTAGCACAAGAAGTCTGGACAGATCCAAAAATAATGGGGGTACTAAGATCCAAAAATAGGCATACATTTTAAATATGGCTCATATAAACTTAGAAAGTTGTTTTAATAACAGATTTTGCTTTAGCATGTTTTTTCTGAAGGTTATGACTTATGAAACACAAATGTCTGTCATTATTTAATGACTTCAATCCTCAGTGATTTGCCAGAAAACTACAAGTTTTATGAGGAACAGATCACAAACAGGAGGCAAAAAATCTGGACATTCTGTAAAAATCAAGGCAGTTGAAAGGTATGTGTAGCCGACCATGGCTTACCTAGCAGCTGACTGTTGCATGTCCCTGAGATATATAGCTGTTAAACTTTACTGCAGAAATATTGCAACATGAAAGCAAACCTGTGCTGAACAAGGATTCACTGTACAATGATTTTTATTTACAGAGCATGTGAGAACATATTAGCAATGCTGTTTGACAATGGTCCACTGTTTAGCTTAACTTAGTTTATCTAGGCCTGTAATCAACTGAAATTTCATTCTTTCACATGTCACTCAGTTACGAAATGGAATGGAATACAGAAGGGCGTCTTTGTTCTCTGAGAACCTTTACATGTGAAACTTCAGTGAGGTGTTCAGAAAAGGCTGCTAGAAGAAATATTAGTGCTTTTAGGTTCCATTATACTGCAACCTTGTCAGAAGTCCTAGGATATAAACTTGATCCCCAGGGCATGTAAGTAGTACTTAATTATTTACACTAATATGGGTAAAATTTCGTCTGACACCAGCATGACATCTTTTGAAGTAAATATTATTTACAAATTGCTGATTGTTAATCAGATATGTTTTGCAATAATGTATATAGATTGCATTTGTATGGTTAATTTTGATACAGGCATATGGAGTAACATTCGCACTTTATTCAGTTTATGTGTATGCTCATTTTCTGAAGATTTGCAAAACATTACAATCTTACTTTTTTAGGCAAATCCTGGAATTAGAAATTGATAACCACACTGTAGATGTGTATATGATACAAAGTAAACAAAAGTAATCACTTTTTAGATAACGTGACATCAGAAAATACACCCAGAAATTATGATTGATAAAAAATCTTAATATGTATTAACCATCAATCAGTGATAGTTGTATGTCTGTAAGTGAGTTTCAGGTATGCAGAATATATAATACTGCCATTATTCAATAGATTAAATTTAAATGTAAATATTTATTAACAGATAAAAGAACTGGCACCATAAACCCTTTTCAAACATGTCCCAAGAAACAAGGGCAACAGTGAATGCTTTGTGGTCAGCTCAAAGGAGGTAAGCAATCAGCACAGGGTAGGAAAGGAGCAAAAAGCCATGGCTACCAACACAGGTTGCCATCTGGAATGGTTAGCCCACTCCATGGAGTAATGTAGGTGCAGCACATGACAGGAAAGGGGGAATTGTAGTTAGAGGGAGAAAAAAACACATAGTTCCCATAGAAAACCAACACAGACATAGGCAAAACATGAAAAACCCAAATGTCACGGACTGTCATCAGGAGAGATAATTAAATCGGAGACTCTGAAATTATGCCTATGTGGTAGATTTTCTAAAACCTTAGTTGTTGTGATATATGTCAGATGGTTCACCGTTTTAAAAATATAAAGCAACAAACAGGTAAATAAGCAATCATGCAGCATGGAGAAAATGAATTACCTTTATGGGAATGTAACCATTTACCTGCAGCTTCTCAGCAACAGAAGGAGAAGGGCAAAACGGATATGGCTGTATTAACTATTCCTGATTAAGTTCACAGAAACATGTCTATTGGGTTCATTCTGTAATAGACATACAGAAATCAAAGTGTGGAGCAAGAACAGAATGCAGATGGAAGAGAAAGGGAACGGTTTACTTGCCCGGAATAAGAAGGTAGTTATATTTAGTATCTTGTGAGTAGGCAGTATAGTGGTTCAGTGATAAGCTCTCTGCCTCACAACCCAGGGGTTCGGTCCTGACTTCTGGTCACTGTCTGTATGGCGGGTACATGCTTTCTTTATGTACGTTTGTACTTTCTCTGTATGCTCCAATTTCCTCCCATACATATTCTGGTTGATTTTAGTTGATTGTCTACACTAAATCATCTTTATATGATAAAATATTACTACTAATTAACTCCAGGTTATTTCCAGCAGAGTACCAAGGCAATGACAATTCATATTTAAAATGTATTTAAATATTAGGTACCTAAAAATACTAAACAACTTTTTTGTTGTATGACACAAGGCACACAGCAAACTGTTTTAAATAGATTTGAATTCTTATTCAGCGTGGGAATCTTGCAAAGCATACTATGGGTAAATATTCAGGTGTTAAAATACAGCCAGACAAGTTATATAAAAAACAATATGGAGAAAGGTAACCACATACAAAGTCTTATTAATTAAGAGTACAATCTTTTAAAGTACAGCAACTAAACTTTAATATGCATGTCTGGATAGTGAGCAATTAAATAACAGAATAAATATGACTTTCTCTGCATTGATTGCATATAAAAAGAACAAACACTGCTGACTTCTCAGAGCATTTCTAAAGTGATCGTTGATTATAACATTAATTAAAAGTTTGTTTTATCATGCATTAAATTTCTTTTTTGACACAGCAACACAGTGTCCAATGTTATTCATGTTTTTGTTGTTGTTCATCTGTTATTGTGTTTTTCAAGCTTGTGTTGTATCTACATTTTTTCCCTTCAGCTGAGACTGCCATCTTTCATAACCAAACCCAATGTAAAACTGTTTGACTTTGAAAGTAAATCTTAACAGCTGACCATAACCTTATCAGGAATGATGTACGGCAGTTCAGTGACAATACATTTCACTGTTGCATTACTTAAGAGATGTGCAGGGGATATAACACCCCCAAGTAAATAACACATGAAAACTGAATAAATAATGATTTGGTTTTCAAATACAAGGATGCATATGTGTCCCTATTTAAGAACAGCTTATTTGTGCATGCTGTAACATGAATCAGGACATTACATTCTTAAGACTTAAACTATTCTTCTAACTTTCAGTTGGCTTGTTTTTACTGCACAAACAAGTGTTAAGAACATAGAGAAAAATAATTTGGTGTCTACTAAAATACTGCTTTATCCTGACTAACTTGAAAAGTTCATTGAATATTTATCTATTCATCTTAATGAGTAATGCATGCATGGTTATTTTCAAATCTTCAGTGTTTAAATAAAATAAAAGACATATCACACAGCATAGCAAATTAGATTTGTTTCTGTACTAAACACCATATAATTTTAAGTTTGTTTTTATATATTTTATATACTTGCAGCACTATAAACACAGCATATCACAAAATGAGATACACTTATATTCTCTTAAATTCAAAGCAATGCAAATAAAATTATTTTCCTGATAGCTGATTAAAAGGCTTTGACACATTTCTTGTTGTACTATTAATGCCTAACTCAAAATTCAAAACCAGCTGGGACTTTACATTTCTAAACTCCCTTAATTTATTACGCTTTAGAAACTATACCACAAGTTAGTATTTTGCATGTCAGATGCTTACAGGGTTGATTCTGCATGCAGTATTCAATAATCTGAAATGCTCTGTTTACTAAAGACAGGTCAGAGACATTGCCATAATAACAGACTGCACAGTCTTAGGAGAAATGCTGCACTTGGAGATCATACTAGGATATATTCCCAAGGGTGGGCTTCCCAGACCCTCTGATTTAAGTATTTCCAGGAATCACAAGCAACTTAAACTCAAGTTCCAATAACCCTACTGTTTCCATATACTGAGATGATCATTCTGTGAATTTATTGATAACTCTCTCTGTAGCCTTAAGTAATATGATTGGATGTTCCAAATAGATGCCGTATGAAAGGCCATTGTGTAGAAGCTATACATACATACACATATATATATATATATATATATATATATATATATATATATACACACACACACACATATATATATATATATGTATGTATATATCTATAAGCATGTGTAAAGGTGAAACCAAAATTACACCACTTTATTATTCAGCACTTCCATTCCAACAAAAATCAGACTTCATCAGTAAATAAGAAAAACACTTCCCAAAGACTTAGTTTGAAACAACCACATTATTCAAATACCACTCTAATTAAAAACATTAAACAATTATGTTTAAAATCAAAATAATTAAACTGGCAAGAGGCTTAAACAGTTCCAGTTTTTCCTGCTGACCAGTCACACACAATTCTAGCTCAACAGCAGCCAATTAGTTTCCAATTAGGATGTACTAGAATTCCAGAAGTGGGAGATGCAGTTCATGAGGGAGAGAAAGAGTGAAACATATGCCATTAGTTGGCAAACTGATGACTTCATCTTCACTGTATTTAACCTTACAGATTCCACTGTTTACGAAGCTTAGTTGCATTTTTTAAAAAGTGATTATTATTTCTATCAACCAAATAACCAATATTTCTAAGACTGAATTTGAACAGAGTTTTAGAAAGTTAAATTTGCTTTACATTTTCTGAGATGTTTCTAGTAGTTATAATTCAAATGACAATAATTTATAAAAGTATACTAACTCCCCATTAATTAACTCCTTACAGATTTTATGTGAATCAATCAGCAACAGCTCACAATAGCATGACCAAGGCCTTATTATAATTTGAAACCAAAAGATCTGAGAAAATTATTAGGTATGGGTTTATGAAAATTAATAAGTGTGGGGCAATCATTATTATATGCAACAATGATTATTTTTAAAGTGATGATGGAAGTGTCAAGTGATAACCACCATATCAGCTACAAACAAATGCAATCTGAGGGTCATGCTGCTCAATGTTAGAAGTCTAAATCTCAAAATGCACTAATTCAAAGTACTCTTTAAAATGGACAACATCGACATTTGTGCTGTAACAGAGACCTGGTTCAAGGCAGCAGAAAGCACCCCTGCACTACCAGGCAATAACTCATTCCACACCTTTTGGCCCCAAAACTTGAAATTAAGCTCCAAAGGTGGTGGTGTTTCCATATTCATAAAGGATGCACAAACCTCCAGACTGGTAGTCCAACATAAAGCAGCTGAGATACTTCAGGTGGAGCTAACATTGGGTAAGACAGCGATTCAGGTTGTAGCCTTCTATAGGTCCCCAACCATGTCCCAAGACTCACACTCCACATTCCTAAGCACCCTGAAGAATATTATGGTTCAACCTAACACTCTCATACTGGGCGACTTCAACTACCCCTACATTAACAGGGAAGACTACTCATGTACCAATACACTTGCCCAACGTTTCCTGGAATTCATTAATTTCAATGCTCTGGACAAGCTTGTTCTTGCCCCCACTAAAGGTAGCAGCATCCTTGACCTGGTCATTAGTAACATGGGAGACCATTGCTCTGCACCAATAGTCAACTCCTCCCTGGTTAGATCCGGCCACAAACTAATCACCTTGGAAATCCACCCCCCCCTCCCCCCACAAAGGAAACCACCATGAAAAACTTTTCCAAAGTTAACGTTGGGCTCCTAAAGAGAGAGGTGGCTAACTTCACAGCACTCATGCAAATGGAGAATAGTTGCATGACCACTGAATTATACACCAATGCACTGTTTGAACCTGTACACAAATGCATGGATTTCGCTATACCCAATAGAACCAAGACATTCTCTTCCAAAAAAGGAACCCAATCTGGTGGTCTCCTGCCATAAACAAACTCTACAACAGAAGGAGGAAACTGATGTGTAATAAGGTGAAATCCCAAGACTGGAAAAACTCCCTTATCAGCCTCAACAAAAAGTTGAGATCACTCATCAAATCCTCTAACACTAGCTATGAATTCAGAATGGCAGCAGATAGTAAAGACAATCACAAGACCTTCTATAGTTATGTAAAGAATCTCCACGGCAATACCCAGATTTGCTCTAAGCTACTGCACAATGATACCTCCCCATACCGAGCCAACAGATATTGCCAATATACTGGCCGACAGATTCAGTGCCAACTTTACCCCCCCCCAAAGGGCCAATCACAATACCAGTAGATTGCTAGGCACCCAGTATTACTGCTGCACAGGTTAAAACAGCACTGGCCAAGGTCAAGAATACAGCTTCTATGGGACCTGACAATATCCCTGGCTGTGTTCTACATGAGCTACAGAGTGAAACTGGCACCTCATCTGTGTGACCTGTTCAATCACAGCCTCACCTCAGGCTTTGTCTCTACCAAATGGCGCACTGCTACAGTCATCCCTCTCCACAAGGGAGGAGTGACTACAGACCCTGGGAACTATCGCCCAATTAGCCTGATGAGTCTGATATGCAAAGCTATAGAATGCATCATCATGGACCTAATAAGCAAGGATATAGGGAATCTCCAAACTCTGGATCCTACACAGTTTAGTTTTGTGAAAGGTAGATCATGCCTGCTCAACTTGGTCAACTTCTTTGAGTCAGTCACCAGAGCTGTGGATGAAGGCAAGGTGGTTCATACAGCCTACCTTGATCTGGCCAAGGCCTTTGATACCATTCCCCACTCAGGAATCATAGAAAAACTCACAAAGCTAGGCATCAATCCCTATATCACTAGGTGGGTTGCAAACTGGCTCACAGATTGAACCCACAGTGTGAAAGTAGCTGACTCTAAGTCAGACTGCCAACCAGTCACGAGTGGAGTCCCACAAGGTTCAGTCCTGGGTCCTCTCCTGTTTGGTATCTACTTCTCTGACAAAGTTCGCAGATGATTGCAAGTTGGGAGCTATTATTAACTCCGCAAGTGATGTTGACATCCTACAGAAAGGCCTCAATGAGACCGACTGGTGTCAGAACCATGGCCTTATGCTCCATGCCAAAAAATGTGTCATCATCCCCCTTGGGAAATACCTGGTTCCCTTGAATTACCACATAGATGGTAGTCCACTGAACACAGAAGGCATTATAAGAGATCTGGGAACACAGGCTGACAGCAACTTCTCTTTTGACCAGCACATTGTCACTGAGGTCAAAGTCCTTCTATGTGGCACATCTCATTACTAAGGGTTTTGCATTCAGGAAGAAATAGGTCTTTGTCTCCCTCTACTCTTCCCTCATTAGGCCAATCATTGAGTACAATGCCCCATTAGGCACGTACCTCACTAGACACCTGCAACAACTGGAAAGGTCACAAAAGTACCTCACAAAGAGGCTCCTAGGCTTAAAATGCTTGTTTTATATGGACAGACTCAAAAAACTCCAACTATTCTCTGTCTCATATTGCCTACATAGAGGCAATATCTGCTTGACTTAGAAAGCCATGTCTGGCCCAGCTCTGTTATAAATGCTACATCTAAGGAAATTCCTCCACACCACATGCTCCAGAGACCTCAACCTCATTACCACAATCAACAGAACATGCTGGATGGACAGGTTCATAACCCAGAGACTGCCCATGCTATGGAACAGACTGCCCATACATGTCAAGTAGAGCACCTCACTGACCCTCTTCAAAAGAAATCTTGATGAGTGGATGGAAAATAGAAAATTCACCCCGGGGATCACTCCAGTGACTCTACTCGACAGAGCCACTGGGAACTAAGGTCGGGTGGCATAATGCTAGAGTAATCCTATGGGCTAGGCTTGTAAGTCCAGGGCCATTAGCCTAGTACACACCTATGAACCTATGAACCTATAACAAAACTACAGAATTGTTTCATACCAGGAGACTGTTGGTACTTATAAGAACATTGATTCTTTATTCTCTGATGTCACTATGACTAGCCCAATTTATAAGGAAATGTATGATTATTTTACTGTACCTTATTCAAAAATATTTGGGATTCCTAAAATTCATAGGGATTGTGATGCCTGTGCACTAGCTCAGCCATCAAGGAGCCTCATTCCCCACCACCAGCAGCACCAGTGAGGGGCATGCACATTGGGAAGGATAACAAGTACACACACAGTAAAGTACAGTTTCCCTTAAGAGCACTCAGAGATCACAGCCAGTCTGGGGCTGGTCTATCCCTTTCTCTCCAGATTCCCAACAAGACTTCCCACTGACACAGCCACAGGGTACACATCTCAGCCGAGTGGTCAAGCCAAAACCTCCAGCACCCTCTCTGTCCAACCAGTGCTTTGTGTCCCTGCCCCAGCAGCTGACACACACACACTTTCAGATATGAATTATATACAAACACACAGACACTCCTGGGGAAGGCCGGCACAGGTTCTCCAGCCATGCCCCCCTCCTGCCCACACCACAAGGTAGAAATCACTGCCACCAACCACTACTTATCAGCCACTATAAGGCACTTCCCAAAGGGTGACCAGTTCCACTGTGTGCTATTACTTTTATCCAAATATTAAGTGTAACCCAGGGCTAAGGCTATTGGGGTGGCCTATACAGTATCACCAAATACATGCAAGCACTCTAAATTATGTCTACACAAAACAGCCACAGTTGAAATGTTTAAAAATATTTAATAATAAATAATAAAAACACAAGACAATACTCATCAATTCAACACAGTGCTAATAAAGAGTTTAGAAATCACAGGAAAATATTTTAAAACAATATTTTAGGATAGTCTGGCATAAATATGGAAAACAGCTAGACTAATCTGGCTATATTCCTATCTGTCTCTAAGAGAAACTATGTTCTAAATTCTACTTACAAGGCAAAGTGCTGGTGAGTTATCAGCTCTGAAGACAAATACAAAATGCTAAATCTTTCTCTCTGAGAAAGTCTTAAGTTGATAATACACATTACTGCTGAGTCGTTTCAGATTACATAATTCTTGACACTTCTACTTAAATTTCCAAGGCTCACTGAACTTAAAATATTAACATTTCTTTTTTGTAATCTGCACATGCCAGGAAGCCACAGCAATAAAAGACACTTTACATGCCAAACCTAGTAATTATCTCTGTCTTAGAACAATAGAAAAAATGTCCTAGCCCAGACATCCTGTCGCCTAGTTTGAGATCAGTCATAAAATGCTTTACTCATCAGCTTTCTTCCAGCAGGGTGCACTATGGTTACATTTTTGAAGCTCAGAACATAACACAGTTTTCTTACATTTGTTACACAAGCCTGTGGATCATATTAAAATTTACAATGACAAAGACTTATTTATAAAATTCTATCTGGCTGGGCTGGCAGCCCTTCAGATTTTCAGAGGGATATCATAAAACCTCCATTCAGACATACAGTTGCAGCCTCAGGCTCTAAGGCAGTGATGTAGGCACAGTATTTGGATAAAAAGTAAAACAATATAGTACAGCATGTACCTTCTTTCATTAAGGAATTCTGGCATTTTTTGAAGATGCTGAATGATGGGTACAATGAATGAAAAGGAAACAGGATCATTTTATTGATATTGTTTCTTTGTAAATATGTATTCCACAGCAAACTGGAACTGATTTGGCCAGAGTTTTTATTTTTTGGCTTCCAGTGGCAGTAGCAGTGGGTGACTTCAAACAAGGGGGATAGATGCCAGAAGCAAATTAATTTGTAGGGTTAACTGGAATGGAGTGGTGCTCTATTACAGTAGCTCAATGACCATTACCTGTGATCAAACAACAGATGGTCACTCACTTCCATCTACAGACTGCCCTAGTATGCACCCATTCATTCTAGTTATTTAATGAATATATTCACCTTAGATATCTGATTGCAATCAACCAGAGCAGCCATAAATACAATGGAGCTTTAGACAAAAGACTCAATGGTGATGCCTGGTTTACTCTAGTGCCCCTGTAGGCTCTCAGCGACTCTTTGCTGTTTTCCCCACATTGTGCACCACACCATCTAGATTGATTACTTTTTTCTTGTTTTTTCATACTTTGTCTTATTTCTTAGCTTTCCCTCATGCTTTTAATATTTATTTATTTATTTGCTTCCAGTATGATAAGGGTCTATATTAGATAATCGAACTTTCAAAAGTTTGACTGTCATATGGTCAACACCATATGATCGAACTTTTAAAAGTTTGAAAATCTAATAAAAAAAAATAAACTACACAAATAACCTACCTGAACATTTTAGGTAGGGGGCAAGCTCCCCTTCAACCCCCACATGGGAAGCTGTGCCCCCCCACACCCCCAGCTCTATAAATATACCAACGCAGAGATCACATTACAGTGCAGAAAAGGGAAATCTTCCCATTCCGCTCTGTATGGAGATCTCAGTTAAAACATTTGAACTTTCAAAAATTCGATCATATGGTGTCGACCATATAACAGTTGAACTTTTGAAAGTTCAGTCATTGAATATAGACCCTTTGATAACAGAGGAAGTCTACTGGGCCAAGCACAGCCCATTTTCAGTGGATGCCCAGGGAGAAAAGCTCCAATATAACATAAATAAAGTATGGAATATACAGTATACAAAAGCATAAATATACAATTTAAAATACAAATACAAAAACAGGGAGTAAATGTTTAAAAAACACAAATGTTAAAATAAAGATAAAGTCAAAAGTAATACAGATAATGTAATTAAAAGTACAAGTCATAAAGTGTTAACACAAGTTTAGTGTTTGTTCTAACAATAATGTTAGTGATCAGAAGTGATAGTACATGAGATTGAAGGGAGGTTTGAATAGATGGGAAGAGAGCAGGAACAGTCCCAATTTGATGTAAGGTAAGGATGGAGGAGATATTTGAAATTAGAGTGATTGCGAGTACAGCAGAGCAAGGGGGGAGAGAATTCCATAGTTTAGCTAAGGAGTGCAATAGAAGTAATTGGCCAGGAGGGTAAAACGGTTTATAGATTTTAAGAAGGTTTTGTTTTTTAGATCTAAAAATACAACTGGGGAGGTAAGGGTTTAAGATAGATGAAAGAGAGGGGCAGATGGATGGCTGGAATATGAGTTTGTAAGCAGTGGTGAGTTGTATGAATTTCAGGTAATTAGGAGTTTAGCTACTTTAGGGAGTAGAGGGAATGGAGTGATGGGTGGAGTATTTGGACCCTGTAGCAGATTTATAGACTTTGTTATAGCTGGCTTCCAGTTTGTTTTTTAGGTAAGTTGGAGACAAGTAAGTAGAGGGGCACCATACATAAGAGAGTGGAGCAGGTAGGAGGAGACTAGAGTACATCTGGTAGAAGTAGTTAGATAGTGATTTTGTCTATACAGCAGACAGCTTTTGAAGGGCTTTTTTGACATTATTTAGGATGTGGATATTGAATTTTAAATGTTCATCAATGGTGACCCCGAGTAGCTTGGTGTGAGATACAATATCGATTAGAGTGTTATTGTGGCTTTTTATTTTCAAGGAACTTTTGTCTATGGTGAAATTTCTCGAAGGAGAGAATATCATGATTTTTGTTTTGTTAGCACTGAGAGCAAGATGGTTGTTTAGCATCCAAGTTTCGGTATTTGAGAAGGCTGGGTTTTTTGAAGGAGTTCGGCGGGAGAGTTTGCTGTACAGATGATTGTGGAATCATCAGTATACTGTATCAGTGCAGCATTATCTATGGATTTGTGAAAGTTAATGAAAATATTGAAAAGTAAGGGGTGGAGAATAGAGCCTTGGGAGATGCCAGAGGGATTTTTGAGAAAGAATGAAGGAGACTTTTTCCATTTAACAGCTTGTTGTCTATTGGAGAGATAGCTTGTAAACCAGGTTATGGAGGATGGAGAGAAACTGAGGGAGGAAGGTTGAGATAAAGGATGTGAGACAGTGTCAAAGGCTTTGGAGAGATCTAAGTAAAGGGTGGATACAGTTTTCCCGGAGTTGTGAGCATGACTAATGGTGTCAAGGAAGGACAGAAAAGCAGTGGTAGTGCTGTGGCCAGGCCTGAAACCATGTTGTGTTGGGGTAATAAGATGACTGTGTGTTATGTATGGCAAGAGCTGGTGATGAATGCACTTTTCTAGGGTTTTAGAGAGACATGAGAGAATAGCTATAGGACTGAACTTAGTAGTGTCTGTGTTATTGCTGCCTTTGTGGAGAGGGGTGACAAAAGCTTTCTTCCAGAGTGAGGGGACAGAGGCTTCTTGGATGGACCTGTTGATAAGAATGGAAATGGGGAGGGCAATGTTGTCTGCAGCCATCTTAAGGAAGGATGGAGGCAGATTATCAGACGCATAGGAGCAAGGCCTTAGTTTAAGGAGTCTTTTTATGCTGCTGGTGGGGATAGGTTTAAGACTGAACGGTGGAACATTCGAGGGAAAAGCAGTGGATGGGGGACTAAGAGAGGGAGAGAAGATGGAAACGTTTGAGGTTAGTTTGGCTATACAGTCAACAAAAAAGGTGTTGAAATTAGATGCAGTTTCATGGTCTGGGTAGTTTGGGTTAGGGCATGGATTGTCTTTTCTATCAGGGTTTAGAAGGGATGAAATGCAATTCCAGAACTTTTTGGGTTTAGAGTTATGTTCTTATTGGAGTTTGGAGTAATAAGTCTTGCAGACTTTAGTTATTAGTCTCTTCACTGAGTTTCAGAGTTTTTTGAATTCGATTAGAGAGTTTAACTTATTTTTTTGGTATTGCTTCCAACATTTGTCTCTGAGGTGCATTGGTTTTCTGGTTTCATAGGGAACAGTTTTGGTTTTAATTCTTTTTGTTCTAAAATGGGCTAGGCTGTTTAGTAAGTCTAGGAATGGTTTGTTGAAGTAATTAGCTGCACTGTCCAGAGGCAGAGTCTTTAAGGGGGCCCAATTCATTATTTTCAGACAGTCAGGGAATGTCTGGGAATTGAAGTTGGTGAGATTAAGAGTTTGAATGTATTGATGTTGTATTTGGACAGAAGAGATACACTGGTGGGCATAGGCTGGTAGGTGGTCACTAAGGGGATCAGATATAATTCCACTGTTTGAAATTAGGTTGGGATGAGTTGCTAAGATACAGTCTAGTGTAGTGCCAGAGGAGCCATCTTTACTGGGTCTGGTAGGTAGTTTATTAGATGGGAGAAGTTAAAGAGATTAATTGTTTAGGTTAGAGATTGTGAAGATATGGTGGCCCAGTTGATGTTTACATGCCAAGGATGAATGTTGCCTTTTTGATGGATGTGAGCCATGAGAGAATGTCTTCAAGGATGGGGATATTATCACCAAGAACAATGAAGATGGCAGCTATACATAAAGATTTATGTTTGTTGATTTTTAGGAAGGTTATGGATAGTTCAGCAGGAGAAAATTTAGGAATGGGGTTAGTGTATGGAATGCCGGTTAGAAAAGAGGAGTAAATTATGGCTACCAGTCCTCCTTTCTTATTAGGTCTGTCATTCTGTATGATTTGGTAGTCAGGGGAAGAATTTCAGTATCTTTGATATGAGGTTTGAGTCAGGTTTCTGAGACAGTTAATATGTCTGGATGGTTATGGGACAACCAGGCATGTAAGTTGGGTATTTTATTACAAATACTTTGAGCATTGATTGAAGCTAGGTGGATGGTTTTGAGGGAGGATGATTGTGATGATGTAGAGGAGCAGATGTTGGTGGAGACACTATGACCAGGATTGGGATGGATGTCACCAGAAATAGAGAGAGAGAGAGAGAGAGACTAGATGTAAAAGATTGGTGATTAGGTTCAATGGGGAGGGTAAGTTAGGAGTGTAGTTGAGGAAAGGTCTACTATTGTCAGGGAAGTGAAGTGGGTTAATAGAGAGAGGTACTGGAGGGAACTTAAATTTATAGAAGAGAGTTGTATTTAGAGGGTGTAGTTCATGGGATATGGAGGAGAAGAAATGAGGGATGATTGTTTGAGAGGAAGACATTATATGTAGTGGTAAACAGTGTAAGGAGCCAGGGAGGATAGTATGCTATAAGAGGGGGCAAAGGATTGATATGAGGAAGGCTGAAGTGAGAAAACAGGTAGGGAGATCATGATGTAGAATTAGAGATGTGTAGAAGTAAATGTAAGATTAGTAGCCTGAGGTAGGAGTATGGGCAGTGTGAATATTGAGAGAGTTTGGGAGAATAGTTGGACAGCAGAAAGTAAGTGGGTGGGGGAGGGAAACCTGTTAGTGATTATTGGAGGTGGGGAGTATAGTGTGTCTGAGTAAGGGAGAGGTTAGGAAATTTGAGAGGATTAAAATGTTGGGGGAGAAGTGGGTTGATTGGATGAAAGTGGGTGTGGGAGGAGTTAGGGAAGTATAAAGGTTGGACCACTGGGGGTGGGAGGGAATTCGGGGTAGGTAGGGGAGTGGAGTGAGCCTGTAGGGTGAACAGAGCAGGCAGAAACCAGCCAACCAGAGAGGCAAGCAGTTGAAAACTATCAGTTAAGACCTCAGAGGGGGTGAGTAATAAAACAACTCTACCAGTAAAGTGAAGGAGAGAAGAGACAGCAAAGTTTATTAGGGTTGGGAGTGTGCCTTCACATTGACTTGCTTATTAGTAGCCAGTTTGTGCACATATTAAAGTAGGGAGATACATTAGCAATGAAGGGGAATGTATAGAGTTGAAAATAAACAGGTGGGGCTCAAGTGATACAAAATTAAGGGAAACAGCACTGAAAGGGCTGCTTGAGGGTTATTTTTAATCACAGAGAATAAGAAGGACCTGAATTAAGTGTATACTGTCTAGTGGACAGTTATGACTACTGCACAAACTGGGGGGGACAAGGCTTAAACAGTCAGTTTTATTAGCATGCTGAGAACTGCCAAGTAACACCATTAAAGCTTCACTACCATAACTCATACATGTAGAATGCCTGGATGGACTGACCCTGCTGTTGAGGCTCAAAAAGTATATCCTTGTTTTAGTTTTGCAATACTGATTCCTTCTTAGATTGTATGGGTGGGGTGGTAGCCACAGACTGCAGAACTCTCCGAGAGTGCTGTGAAGGGAGAGAGAAAAAGAGAGGGTGAAGCTAGAAGAATGAGACACAGATAGGTTAAAAGAAGTAATCAGGAGATAAGAGAGTGTTAAAAGATACAGTTCTGAGGATAGAGAGGAGAGAGCAGGAGAGAAACAACAGATAACAGAACAAATGCTACTGCAACAGTTTGAGAGTAGTTCAACAGTTAACACATCACAGTGCCATAACTTTGTTTGGAAACAAGTTACTAAATCATGCACAATACATTTAGTAGCCAATTATCCTGTGCATACAAGAAAACGTAAAATGAGCGCCAAACAGCATAGTTAAATCAGTAGCAGAAATACAACTGCAGTGCTAAATCAGTAAACACTGTTTTCAACGCCAACACCAAGTCAATTAGATTTAAATTACATTTATAGTGGTAGTTTTAGTACAGCATAGTTGCATAGAGACAACATAGCTGCAGTGGTAATGTTGCTGAGTGGCTGAATCAAACCAATGAAATAAACAAATAAGCAGAGCAGCAGTCAAGAATCAGAAAAATGAATGCCAGTTGTACAGATCCAAATAATTAGCTAAAAACAACACTTTAAGAAAATTCTGAGGCCTAATGGCTTACCAATGAGCAGAATTCAATTGCTGAAGAGCACTCATGTTCTCATGGGAGACTAGTAATTTAAATATGGATCCATAAACAGCAGGAACCTACTATAGACTTAGTATTGGGTGTGTGTGTGTGTGTGTGTGTGTGTGTGGGGTAGCAAAAATAGTTGAAACCAAGTGCAATGCAAAGAAACCAGCTAAACCAGAGAGGCAAGCAGTGAAAAACTATCAGTGAAGACCTCAGAGGGGATTTGTAATAAAATAAACTCTACCTGTAAAGTGAAGGAGAGAAGAGACAGCAAAGCTTATTAAGGTTGTGAGTGTGTCTTCACATTGACTTGCTTATTAGTAGCCAGTTAGTGTACAGATTAAAGTAAGGAGATACATTAGGAAGGAAGGGGAATCTATAGAGATGCAAATAAACAGGTGGGGCTCAAGTGATACAAAACTAAGGCAAACAGCACTGAAAGGGCTGCTTGAGGGTTATTTTTAATCACAGAGAATAGGAAGGACCTGAATTAAGTGTATACTTTCTAGTGGACAGTTAGGATTACCGCACAAGCTGGGGGGGTGCACAAGGCTCAAACAGTCAATTTTATTAGCATGCCCAGAACTACTAGTAATACTGCTAATGTTAAAGCTTCACTATCATAACACATACATGTAGAATGCCTGGGTGGACTGACCCTGCTCTTCTGGCTCAAAGGGTATATCCTTGTTTTAGTTTTGAAGTGCTGATTCCTTCTTAGACTGTATGGGTGGTGTGGTAGCCACGGACTGCAGAATTGCCCGAGTGTGCCTGCTGTTCAGGATCAAAAGGTATATCCTTGTTTTAGTTTTGCAGTACTGATTCCTTCCTATATTGAATTGAGATGGATATTGAGGTTAGCAGCCCATAGAGAATATGGGCTTAATGATTCAGTCCCCATTAAGCCTGTGTTAAAGTCAAAAAGGCTTAAGTAAATCTTCTTGTATTTCTGTGGGTAGGATAATGTTTAATATGTGTACTGTTGCTTTAAACTGAAGTAGTGTTTTAATTGATTGCATTGGAGGGAACATAATTGTTGCATACGATGTATATATATATATATGTGTGTGTGTGTGTGTGTGTGTGTGTGTGTGTGTGTGTGTGTGTGTGTGTGTGTGTGTGTGTGTGTGTGTGTGTGTGTGTGTGTGTGTGTGTGTCTGTCTGTCTGTCTGTGTCTGTGTCTGTGTGTGTGTTTTGGTTTTAAAAGTTTTATGTCTGAAGAAGCAGTGATTTGAAACACGAAAATGCTTGCATCTTGTATTTTAATAAAGGAGAGCCATGGACTTTACAAAACATCCACGTCCACTTCTGCTTTTTGGGTGTTGTCATATCATTTGGGTTTGCTGCTTACTGCTTTTGGGGATTTTTGACTATGTAGTGAAAGACAATGTTTATATCAGTTTAGTTCAATTATTTCATAATGTATGCATCTTCAAGCAGGTTTATCTTCATGAAGAAGATCAATAAATCAAGAGGTAGTGGCCCAGCTGACTGAAGTTTGATTAGACACCCAGGCAACTGACTGAGCAGCTGGGAGAAATGGGCATGCCCATCCTGGGAGTGAGGGTGCTCATCGATAATGCTCCCTAAGGAGAGGCATGATTCACAGAGGTAATATGCCCTCTGACATAGCTGACAAGTGTGAGGGCGGGAAAAGGGAAACTGGGTAGGGCATATAAAATGAAAACACTCCCTATTACAGAAGATAGGCAGACAATCGCTCAGGACAACCTTAGGATCCATGACTGGCCTTTACATATACCAGAATAGTCCAGGGGTATGAGGATGGCTAGTAGACCCAGAGTAGACATGCGGTACTGGGGGATGGGCTAGTACCATGAAGTGCAAGAGGGAAAAAATAATCTAGGAGTAGTAAAGCTAGATTAACAGCACATGACTTAGATGCATGGATGCAGATTGTATCAACTGGCTGCCTAACATGGTCATGCAAGTACTACAATCTGTATGAGCAGCCACAGGAAAACAACTTTATTAAGTTATCACTTAAGACATAGGCAAGCAAACATTAACAGAAAAGAAAACAAACCATTGTGACATGTTTCCATTTAAACACAATATAAATCACATATTTTTTTCTTTGCTAGTATCATCTGTCCAACATTACAAAATCTTGCTCATAATGTTGAGATGAAACTGTTGAAAACACAATAACCCAAAACTCCAAAACAACAACTTTGTAAACATGAAAAAAATGAAAGACAAATACAATTTTCCTCCCTCCACCATGAAAAACCACACCAAGAAACAAACCAACAACAACCTATTCCTCTACATTTAAGCAGGGGGGCAAGTACCCCCCCCCCACTTTTTATATATATCAACTCCGAGGTTGCACTGCTGTGAAAAACACTGCAAATACACCATTATGTGCCCTCTACTTCCACTGCCCACTTTCAAACCATACCCGCGAGAAACATACATACCATACCTCTACAAAAATCACCACTTGCAAAACTAACACACACATACTGTCACCTACCTACTCCAATCTACTCATCAAACTTACCAACATCTTAAAACATAAAACATTTCTCCTCCAAACCATTACATACTCCACACCTACCTTAAGCTTCTGTATATCACCACATATTACTGCCATATCTATATCCCACAAATCAATACACCTTAAAGGAACAGCATATAATAAACAGCAGCACCACACAGAAACTACTTACATTTCAGCATTCTCATATTCTTTATTCTGAAATTTCGATAAACAGCATTCGTGGCATTTTCATCTCGACATTATAAATTCACGATTGTGATCTTTTGACATCAGAGAGTGTGTATATATATATATATATATATATATATATATATATATATATATACATATACATATACATATACATATCTGTGTGTGTGTGTGTGTGTGTGTGTGTGTGTGTGTGTGTGTGTTAAAAAAACAAAGTAGGAACTTGCACCTAGACTCTTACTGTTTTGTTTACCCCCCGGCCTTTGGCTTTCATCCATTTATAAGGGGACATCTTGAAAATGTGACTTTAAATTGTATTCTGCCATACTGCACTATGAAATTGCAAGGAACAGTCAAGACACTTTAGACTTCTGCAGTCCTGATAGTACAGAATATTATCACAAGCACTTTAGAACTGCGGGATGTCTGCTTTCAAGTGAAAGCCACAGCACTTGCTTCTTTCTCTTCTGGAACTGCATACATTCTGAATATGAAATGTGTAACAGGCTAAATGGATCATATTCTAAGTTGCGCACTGTGATGTAAAGTAACAGATTCTCTTGTTTGATTTACGCAAGTCAAAGAAATCCACCAACTGTTAAGTAACACTGAATCTGGACTAAACTATCCCAGGAAGTACTTATCATGTTTTATGAGTAGAATATGGATAAATTTTTGGAAGATCCATGGATCATGACAGTACATACTTCCTGAATACTGTGTATATTGCATTTCAGTGTGCACATGCATATATACATATCTATAGCTATACATACATCTATCTCTCTCTATATATATATATATATATATATATATATATATATATATATATATATATATATATATATGGTTCTACCTCACATAAACGAAACACCAAAACACCGACAACGCAATAACCGAAACCACATAACCGACAGTACAAAAACACGAAATCCCACATGCCTGACAACGAAATAACCGACGGTACACAAACACGAAACCTCATACACTTCACACACCACAATCAACAAACAAAACACATTCCCCGGCCAAAAACCACATACACAACACAAGCACACCAAAATCCCTACAAACCCACACTAAACCTCACATACACAACTACCTACAACCCTAACCCAAACCCTAACCCTAAGGTCCGTCACTACCGCACACTTACCTGACCCGCTCCCTAACCCTAACTCACTTATCCCGCCCCTAACCCAAACACAATCACTACCGCACACTTACCTGACCCGCTCCCTAACCCTAACTCACTTATTCCGCCCCTAACCCAAACACAATCACTACCGCACACTTACCTGACCCGCTCCCTAACCCTAACTCATTTAACCCACCCCTATCCACACTTACCTTACTCACACCCTAACGTCCGTCACTACCGCATACTTACACAGCCTTTTCCCATTTCGGCATCCTCGGCGTCGGTGCTTTCATCCGTCGGGTCGGTCTTCTGCTTGTCGGTCTTCTAGGTCCCGTTGCGTCGGTCTTCTGTGCTGTCGATCTTCTGGGGCTCGCAATTTCCCTGTCGATGTTCCGGCGTGTCGTTGAAGTGAGGTAGAACTATATATATATATATATATATATATATATATATATATATATATATATATATATATTTATATATACATATATACACACACACACACACACACATGTACACCTCGTATATATGCCTGTATGTGTGTGCGTGTGTATATCCACATATGTACATATACATTTATACATATGTGGATACACACACAAACACACACACACCTTGGATATAATATGCCTATATGTGCATGTGTGCATATATATATATATATATATATATATATATATATATATCTATATATATATATATATATATATATATATCTATATATATGTATATATATATATATATATATATATATATATATATATATATATGGGTCTAGTATACATGGTCGACCTTTCAGAATGTCGAAAACCATATGGCCGAGACCATATGATCGACATTCAAAATGTCAACCATTTAATAATAAAAAAAAGACAACAATAACTTATCCTCACACTACTAGCACCCCTGCCCCCACACCCCCCGTAACTTAAATATACCAACTCCAAGATCGCACTACAGTGTGGAAGATGGAAATCTTTCCATTCCGCATTGTATGGAGATGACGGTTCTGCTTGGTCGACATTTCGAATGTCGATCATATAGTCTCAGCCATATGGTCTTCGACATTCTGAAATGTCGACCATGTGCAGACAGGGGACCCATATATATATATATATATATATATATATATATATATGTATGTATGTATATCTATATATAAATATATATATAAAATTATATATATAAATACACACACCATACCTCTCAACTGTCCAGTTTTTGGCAGAATGTACAGATTTTTGCCACATATTTTTTGGTCTATTCCTTGTAAAAATTGTGTTTTTTATGGCAAATCACTGGAGATGATCTGAGGACTGAATTCACTAAATAATGACATACATTTGAGGTTTAGACTTCAAATCCTTCAGAAAATGTATATTAACACAAATCCTGCTAATCTAGCCATTTTGTAAGTTTATGAGAAGTATTTAAAATCTGCCCATTTTTTGGGCCTTTGTCCCCCCATTTTGTCAGACTTTGCCCAGATTTCATGCAGTAAGAGGTTTAGAGGTATGACACACAAACACACACACCCACAAAGAGAGAGAGAGAGAGAGAGAGAGAGAGAGATGGAGTCCTGCAGTTTCTTGAGTCATGGTTCATAAAATCTCTGATCTGGTAAAGACAGACAATTGTACTATGGCAAAAATGAAAAGAATATCAGATCAATCTCAGATAGGATAGGGACGTTCCCATGTAGAACGTGTAAAGCCCATGGCTCCATAACTACTAACAATATGTTCATTCATCCAGTGACTAAGTTAAAATATTCACCTTTGATATATGTGGACTATAAAAGTAGTAATTTGGTTTATTTAGCTATGTGTAGTGAATGTCCATGTTATTATGTTGGGAAAACCAAGAGGAGTTTGAAAGATATAATTTTAGAGTACTTGGGGGAATATAAGAAGAGATGTAGCAAGCAGTGCTCTGAATAAACATATAAAAATGTATAATGAACATAGTTTTGAGTTTATGGTTCTGCAGTTGATTTATGATAATTTCAAAGGTGGTAGTATAACCAATAGGGCTGAAAATAATTAAATGAAATGGATCATTTTGTTGCAGGCAGACAAAGGCTATGGCCTTAGTGGTAATGTAACACTGAAACCAGCACTCAAAGCTAGGAAATTACGTCACTAACATTTAATCGGTTACTATGGTTACTAATTGAATTCTATCAATGTGTTTTAATTAATGCTGTTAATTAAAATGTATTTAAGGTCTTTTAGAAAGTTTCTGTATGGTCTGCTGAAGTTCAGTTGGCTGCTTATCTGAGTTATTAATGCTATTACTTCAGCTAAGATGGTTGGTTGTTGTTTGGTCTTTCTTTTTTGGATTTGGGCTTTATCAACCAACCTTTGATTGCGAGAGTATTCTGTGACCTTCATTTTCAAAAAGATGTTGAGTTCCAGTGCATTTTAGTTTCTATGCATTGCCAAAGAATGTTGAGTTTCTTTCTATTTTCAAAGAATGTTGAGTTTCAAGCGAAGAAAAATTTACTATTGCTCACGCTAAGTCTGTTTTAACATGTAGGTGTTTTGTTTAGCAAATGGCCATCCTCAGTATTTTTGCTATAAAATTTGAAAGCAGTGTTAGTAGCACAACAAGTAGCCTACTTGCCTTTGGTGCAGAAGACTGTGTTTTTTTCCTTCCAAACCATGTAGATGGAGTGCTGATACTGCAGTGCCCTGTAAGAGTGAACTGGGGTAACTATGAACCTATTGCCATTCCCTCTTTGCAATATTACCAGCGTAACAATTTGTTTATCAATGTAACATGGTCAATTTATTGTTCAAGGGCAGCAGGCACAGAATTTGTATATGAAACACTTGAATGGAAAGCTGCAATCTATTTGTTAGTTATAGATCTCTTTAATGTGGAATTATTTAGATGACTTACTTCTGTAGAGACTGTGTATATTCACTGATACTGGTGGACTGTAATGACAAAATTTTGAGTGGTCCCTTTTGGTTGAAATGTTCTGTAATGTGTAGTTTTATCATTATTGGGTCGTAAACTTTGTTGTATTGCCTACTGGAAAAATGTTCAAACCTACAAATTTAAAACACACTCTAAGAAGTGGTGCTGTATTATACAAAAAATATAATTTTATACAATCAGGATTGTGTATCAAAGAAGGGTTTATATCAGAACATTGAAGGCTGAT